>NW_024539973.1:0-24704 GCF_016647785.1 Suillus fuscotomentosus | reverse complement strand
TTCATGCAGGCTTCGATCTAAAGGCCATCAAAGATATGATAGGACAATCTGAGAAGACTCCCGAGGATATGCAGGTTCCTCAGCCTTCCCAAATTCGCTTATCTCTAGGCATATCAGAATCTCCACCTGCCTACACAATTACGCCTACAGACGTTGCCAACCCTCCGGGTTTATCTGTGACTGACACTTACTCGAGCGCTGGCTTAAGCGCTACGTTCGCCACGTCACTCCACAATGTGCCTGATTCTGGTGATGACGTCGATGATGGTCAGGGCATACCCCCAATTGTAGATGATGGCCCTAGCTCTTCAGATCACCTGAGCTACCTTTCTTCAGCCACTTCTCCCATAACACTATTCCTCAAATATCTTTTGGTAGAAATGAGACATCAATATGGTCTCCTCCGTTACCAGAGAAAACTTCTCCATTTGGAAATCCCTTTGCGGCTGGCACGGTCTCGTTTGAAAACTCCAGTATATCGACGAATGGCCTACCTCCAGCAGCTGGTCCCTCAGCATCGCTTTCGTTTGGTGGAACAGATGGGACGATAACTTCGCAGGGTATGGGGCGAGATCCGTGGAGCATTCCTGTTGACCAGAAGAAAACTCCCAATTATCTGGCCAACCCTTGGTCAACTTGAGAGTGTTGGCGCAAGGTGTGGTCATCGTCGGACACAAGGCATGCCCACTACATACATCTATGGGATTTTATGCACATACTCTGACATAGTAACACAATCTGGATCTTCTCAAAGTTTGCACATATGTAGATACGACAGCACACTTCACTTTTCCTGAATTAGCTATATCTGACTAGTCTATAATACCAAGCACGTCCGTACCGGCTTTCCGACTTTTCTGTTGAATCACTGATCAGATCGATAAGTTCACTTAAGCTGAACGTACAGGTCAATAACCAGCTGGAGTCAAAGTTGGACATCGTACCAAAGTCGCCAGCTGCCGGCCCGGGGGCGGCTAGGCCTTAGCACTGGATCTGAAATAACGAGATCAGCGAACCACTGACATGCGCTTATCATAATCTTCCACCATGAGAAGTCAACATCCGATGTATACTAAGCTGATCTGAGCAGACAGTCTGAGATTTCTTTGTGCTTCTCAAGGTGAGTCTTTTCCGCCATTTGAACCCCACGTCTATCATGACTGCGGGTAATTCAGTACATATGTTCACCGGGTTACTGATGATTTGTCGCTAATAATGGCTCCTTACAATGTGCTCGTAGCAACAGGCCTTCTGAGCGTTGGTTTAATGTGAAACATCCAATAATAAGGTTCATCTTACTTTCCCCACAAAAGAGGCTAACTGAGGAATCCATTTTAGTCATAAGCTCAGCTCTCCGCTTAAGCCAGCTCCACCAGTCGGAGTTGGTCTTGTTGCTACTTTATGACCCGGGAATTCGTTCCACCCGAGCCTGAGTTTCTACAATATATATTCCGCTGCTGTTATGCACCATTTCACCATCGACTTTCCTTTCCTCTCCGAGTCCTGTTAACTTGCTTTGAGCCTTTGGGCTCTTCGTCAGGTCCCTTCTATCTACCCAATCTCACACATCACCTTGGGTTCAATGTCGCCGAGACCGATCCTGAAACAATGTCCACAGTTTCCGTTCTCTGCACATCCGACGGCTTCCCCACCCCGCCGTGTTCACTTCCCACCAACGCCAACTCTTACTTCTACGTATGCTGCCCACTCATCAGCTACGTATGACCGCTCGCCTGTCTCAGTCTCTCCCAATCACTGTGCACTCCCTGGGCGTCATGAGCGGGAATTTGTCTGCAGCGACGACAGTCGGTCATATCAAACGGCCGAGATAAAAGGAAGCTATTTTCACCCTCGTGCATACGAGGCGTGTGCCCCAGAGCCACCAGGTCACACCCATCTATATCCCGCGCTCTCCTTTGCTTACCCCTGACATCTCGTCAGTGTCTTATGAACCTGACAGCTTGGTGACATCACTACCTGATACTGTGTTAAGCCGAATACCTGTCCGTTTCACGGCTACGGACCCGATGATACCCTTCACACGACATACACAAGATGAGATTGATACCACATTTAAATCTTCGCAGCACCCTTCGCAGGCGAAGGAAAAGCAGAGGATGAAGAGAAGCTTGCGTAGAAAGGAGCCGGATCATTTCGGTGGCGACTGTGTAGGGTTCGCACCAATTGCTCTGGACTACAACAGCTGCCTAGGGGGGTTTTGATCACACATTTATACCTTTTGCCGTTTACACACTGGAATCTATACCCTCAACTTTGTAAAACATACCATGTAGTCGATACATGTGACTGTACCCTGATTTCAAACGCAAACGTGATGGACTGGTAGGGTGCACCTTACACCAGGGCATCCGCGGCTCCAGAGATACAAAAGTCTCTTAGACTTCGCATGTATTGTCCTACATCCGATGGACACAAATGAAATGAATTTTGAAAAAGAAACAAAAGCGAACATACCAACGAACATCAGAACAAAGTAATGAGTTTACTGTAGTATCTTAAAACATTTCTCCTCGGCACAGATATCTATTGAGAGCAATGGCCGGATAAAAATATATGGTGATGCTTTTGTATCCTGCGGTGATACGACTCGGACGATATCGCCATTTGACGCGGAAAATAGAATGCGTGCTTACCCGGCTGCGGCTCGGACGGAAGACAACCATCAGGCGAGTAATTCTCGCATACCTGTGGAAAAAGTCGGACCGCAACATCGGAGTAAATTTTGCTATTCAATGCAAGGGTACAAGAATCGATAGCATCTGGACACCGGGACAGAGGAAAATAGAAATTCGTGGGTAGGAATTTTCGGATCGGTGTCCTCAACCGCCGGGCCTCTCCTGCGCGTGTAATTTCGGTGATCCGGTGGGGGGAAATAAAGACACAGGAAGCTGGCAGTCTTGCTGTATGCCCATCTGTCCCCTTGCAGACAAGGTTCAAAGGCGATGAGGGCTTTCTTTAATATTGCCCGGATCTTACTTCTACGCCTCGGAAGCACATCAGAAAACTGAAGTATTTATATTCCACTTACTTACTGGGGAAGACTAGGGCCTGGGGATCATTCTACCAATTCACAATAGGTATGTGCCACATACTTGCAATTGACAAACCTCGGATGCATCGCCCTTTCCGGGGACGTAGCGGCAGAACGACCAAGTGGATCAAAAGATGATGATGTGAAGGAAGAAGGACTTGATATTTAGAAGCGCTGCATGCTCGGACTTTTAAAAGGTCCAAGTTTTCAAATACATACTTCGATGCAACTTGCTATGTCGATGCGGTCAGTGCACTGCACAAGATTCCCGGCGGAATTTGAAAAGCTGAGAGGCGTGGGAATGGCGCAGAAGCCATTCAACAAATGACCTTCCCTTTGCTCGTGTCTTCGTCCGCAACCTCCATCACCGTCATTTCGCCAACACTTTTATCTCCTGACTATAGACCATCGTAATGGCTCGTACCAAGGTGCGTTTATAGAACTTTGCTTTACAGTACACTTCATTTACCGTTTATCCAGCAAACCGCTCGCAAGTCCACTGGAGGTACGACCTTATCGCTGCCCGTTTTTATCCACGTTGTAACGCCATTTCTATCTTCTAGGCAAGGCCCCTCGTAAGCAACTCGCAACCAAGGCTGCTAGGAAGACTGCTGCTGCCGTACGTCTTTGTTTATCATCATTTCGCGTCTTAAATGCTCAATACCGTGTCATATGATACAGGCCGCCACTGGTGGTGTAAAGAAGCCCCATCGTTTCCGCCCTGGTACTGTTGCCCTCCGTGAAATCAGAAGGTACCAGAAGTCTACCGAGCTTCTGATCAGGAAGCTCCCATTCCAGAGGCTCGTTCGTGAAATCGCGCAGGACTTCAAGGTATGTTCCCATGACATTATCTGAATGAACTTGAGGTGACTAACGTGCCTATTCTTCACCAGACTGACTTGCGCTTCCAATCCTCTGCTGTTATGGCTCTTCAGGAAGCCGCTGAGGCCTACCTCGTGTCACTCTTTGAAGACACCAACTTGGCTGCCATCCACGCCAAGCGTGAGTCATGCACTCTCCCGTGCTCCACAATGCTGACTCACTCCAATTTAACCAGGTGTGACTATCCAACCCAAAGATCTTGCTCTTGCTCGCCGTCTGAGAGGCGAGAGGTCCTAATTACCATTCGACTGTTTCATGATTACATGTCTCCTCCTTTACTTTGTTGTTTGCCTGTGATCTCTATATGATAGGCCCTTGCGCGTAGTGTGTACGATTGAACGCCCCCAACCCTTATCAGCCATTCGTCTCCTCCATTTTGATATTATGTATTGGACTGAACGGGCTGCGTCCCGCAGTTTGGGTAGATAAAATTGTTGTAAAGCGATATGTAATGCATGTGCTTCTACCGCACTCATGGAAACAGCTTGATGGCTTGGTGTTGGCGTCAATTTGTGTTGCGGTAACTATTTAGCGCGCGCTACACCACATATGACAAGTTGCAACAATTAGCCTGGATGATAAAGCTGACCGCGCGAGGTCAATGAATTCAAAAGTCTTTTGACTAGATCTCAAGTATAAAGAACTCATGCGCAATGGGCATCACATGTCACAAGCCAGCCTGTGTGGGAACATATGGTCCATCCGAGCACACAAATCCAACATCATTCGAGATCTATATCAACCGTTGTCAGCATACTCGCGTAACCACTCACTCCAAGACAGCGCATACCGTGGAGAAATTGCACATCGCGGCAACAGGGGCACCACTAAATGTGTGTGCAACAAGGTTCTTCACGACAATGTTGGTCGCTACGAAATCAAGTCACAGGGGTGTTTGGCAACAAAACTTGGGGACGAACCGGTCTTGGGGTACAAGTCAAAAATGACGCCTTCCTTGCCTGTTGCACCAGATACGTGGTACCTGACGACTTCTTAGTAGATGCTTCGGAAAAGGAAAAGTTATTACCAGCAAGGGTCGGTGATACACGAGCCTTCCACGTATCCGGGCGTACTAGGGATTAGGGTAAATAGATGACAGAAGAAAGTGATAACGATAGCCTACTCGTTGATAACGCCGACAAAGTTATCGAACAGGAAATTTTCAATACGAGTCTCGTTGACGGACGAGGAGCTCGGATGCGGGCCACCCTGCTATACGTTTAGTTAAAAGAGACATGTTTATACATGCAACATCAAGCTTACGCTTTGCTCCTGGTAGCTTTAAGGAGCGTAACACAATTATGAAAGGAGCACACGGAAAGGCAAAGACATACTTTTGGGTCACGAAAATAGGGAGCATCACATCGATAAATGTGATGTTTTTCCATGTTATACTGAAACAACATATTTTCAGTGCACGATTTAGCGAAACCGTCAGAAATACAGACTTGATGGCAGCACCATTTCCGCCAGTCCAGCTCTTGAAACGAGCTGCATAAAGAGTGCGGTTCTAGTAGATGGAGATATAGGGTGTCAGGCAAGGAGGCTTCATCGCCGAGAAAACTCACCATAATTGTGTTTTCGAATAATACGTCCTCTACGGATGCCACTTGGCCACCCACACCAAGTGAACCGACTGACAGACCGTGTGATCCCTCGCAGTAGCTATCTCTATGGCCAGACATAAGCTCGTTCATTGCGTTAGCGGAAGTTGACAAACCTCCAAGTGACATTCTTGGAGCCGCTACCAACAGCCAAGCAATCATCTCCATTGACGACATGGTTGTTTTCGAAAAGAAAATTGGTGCCTCCAGCTGAAAATCCATCACTGCATATGTTCAGCTAAACACCAATCAAATCAGGAGCTCAATAACGCACGTATTGAATGGAAACGACTATTCACAAGTGTAAGTTACAGTGTAATGCATTAGCGACGCATTATCAAACTCACGGCACTTTCAGAATTGGCCAGGATGATATTGTTGAAGATGTGCATATTGCTTGATCCAATAGTGCCAAAATTCCATGCAATAGGCTGCAGGAGATGATTGGAATTCAGCCAAGATGCTCTCAAACATGCGTATCAACCCAAGACCTTGTATATCTTCATATCTCTGATGATTCCATTTGTAACGTTTTCAAAGAGCCAACCAGAAGGTCGGTTGGTCTGTTGCATGACATCCCACCACTGAACCATTCGTTTCAGCATAATCGAAGAATTGAAGCATATGGCTCTTACCTGCTGGCCATGTCCATCAACCCAACCCCAGTCAGGATCAGTATTACCGCGGAGCGTGACGTTATCTCCTCCAGTGAACGAGAGCCTGATGAAATTGTGAGCTACAAGACGTTAAACCATGCTAGCCTGTACCATGCACCAGAGTAAATCTGGAAGCCTTCGTATCAGATTTCGCATACGTATAATTCAGTGATTGATCGGCACTCACAGCGGTAGCAACATGCCCTTGCACGGTCTTGATACTCGTCGGATATGTCAAATTCCCGCTAATCACCACCTCGACATTCGTGAAAGGCGGAAACGTGATTGGGGACCATATGTTGTAGGTCGTGTCAGCCTCGAACACAATTGACGCGTCAGACGTGTAGCCAGGGATTGCTGCCATCAGAGCAAGCGTGTCATCTGCATCTTTGGTGTGTGGGACAACGAACGTCGACCATGCGACTGCAATGGCAGCATATGCGAGAGGGCCAGAGAATGAGAGTAGCATTCTCAAGAACACTATCCTACAAGTTAGAGCTGAGCTATGTCTTGGTGGAGAACGAGGAGCGTATTATATGTGCGAGTGTCGGTTATTGTAGCCTTAGGGACGGCAAGTCCTGGGGCCCGGAATAAGGATCATGATATTCCAACTTCCCGCAACCTAGATAGTCACGACTGACAAGACGGCTCCAGGTTTCTTCTGCTGATCATCCGACAACGCGTCAACCATGCTATTAAAGACCTGAAAGGACACCGAGCAAAAGACAGACGCGAGTCCGACATCAGTCCTTGTTGCTAGCTGACCGGACGCAGCGATTCGCCACAAAATTGAATGTGGTCAGTGCGAGAGTTCAAGGCTACATCGAGAAATACCGGTATTTCTCTATTGAAGTTCTCCAGTATCCAGAGGACGTGATTGATTATATGTGCGCGTGAACACAGTACTGCTAAAGGGAGCAAACAAATAAACCGGTCTGTGCCGACGGCAGAACCTCATTAATGTATTCTGTACTAGCACTGCTACAGATTTGGAAAGAAAAAGAACTGAGAATGGGTACAACTAACATCTATAGGCTGAGTTACAGTAACTCACTGGTAGGGCTCATCCCATGTCGTGACAGGGCGCTCGTTCTGCCCGATTTTCGCAGGGAGATCTTCCAATGGCGAAGGGTACTTTTTAGACGACCAAGTGGGGCTCTAGGATTCCGACATTTTTGGGATCGCGAGTGAGTGATGTGATGCTTTAAATTTCAAAACATGCGCCCTCCACATTAGAAGACATTGAACGTTGTAATGCCATTTTTAGCAGATGACCTCCAAGCTTGAAGTGACTTGGTAGGATGTCGATGATTGGGTTGTCTAGCGAGTATAAATCCGGGCGTTGCATGGGTATGGTTGAAATTGAAATCTGAAAGACTACGTCATACCCAAACTATGTTCACGTGATATTAGTCCCTGTGGCGTTGTGTACCGAACTTCGGATCAAATAAACGGTTATCCGCGTTCACATATAAAATGGAGCCTTGCTTGTACTTTGCCTACTACAAGAATTCATTTGCAACTGTCATCGAAAGTTTCAAGCCAGCAAGGTTTGTCTGACATCTTTTGTCAATCGCAAATGATTCTCACCTCCAAGTCTCTCGCAGTGCCAATTTCCAAATCGTCAACAATGAACCAAGTTCATCATATCGCCACAAGACTCTTAGATTTCCCCGTGGAAATCATCCTAGACATCCTCAGCCATTTAGATGTCCACGATCTAGTACGAGCACGTCGAGTAAGTACGAAACTTTCCGAGTCTGTCAGAATTACTAAATCAATCTCTCCAGGTATGCAACGATATTCGACAAGCGATCGACTCTTCCTCGGAGCTGCTGTATTCGATGGACCTCGAATACTTCAATGCAATTCCGGTGCCTTCAATCCCTGGCCCGGACTATTCCATCCCAACACTTCGCAAGTCGCTTCTACAAAGCGAATCCGCGTGGCAGAAAGCCGAATACTCCAAAAGAAATACCATCGCTATTCCACACCCTCCAAGCATGCACCAATGGTCGTGCGGCGTTTTGGGATTCCCAGTGGAATCTCTACAACAAATCATGTTTTTCCAACCCCAGCTGGCAGATGGTCACTCCAATACCATCAACTTGCGTCAATGGAGCTGCCAATTGGACAGCGCGGCCGCGCTACGACTTGTGCATTACAATTTTTCTGTTGCAGAGGATCTCGTCACTCTCGTTTTCAGAGCACCCTCAGGGTGAGTGCTTCCTTTGAGTCCCATCTCAGACATGCCATATTAACAACGATCATCAAGGGAGAGCCATGCGTATGATGTCATTTTCAGATCGCTCTCAGAAGACAAAGTCCATCGTGGAGCCGCATTCCCTTCTGTGAAAGCACTTGACAACGAGGTCGACTTGGAATTACTCGACCCCTATACTCTGAGATCCTCAATTTTTGGGGACTATTACGGTGTTTTGTTCAGGAACGTCAATAAAGCAAATGGCGAAGTGGCCGACTGTTTGCAAATTTGGAACTGGAAATCGAAGGACACTTTTCAGGTCAGTGAATCTCCTGGTATCGTTTTTATGACTGATGAATCATCCGGACTTGTAGTGTCTCGAAGTTTTTGATCCAGCTTGCAAGACGATGAATTTCAGTTTCTTGACAAACGAAAGAATTCTTGTCGTTAACGCGAGGGAACTATTGTTATATTCACTCGTTCATGCCCCCAATGCCCTCCAGCTCACCGCTAAATTCTCACTCCCTGCCTTGCACAGTCCTTTTGAATACGCATGCATCGGCTTCAGCCCCATTCCATCCCACGCCTGCGCACACAACCAAATGATCGCTCTCAGTATGGACATTTCAGGGGGTTCCCTCACTAAAAATCCCTGCTTTACGTCTTATGTCGAGCGCAACACCCTCTTGAAACTCGAGTCCACCTATGTGAGCTGCTACGGCAAAGCAACTGAAGATTCCCCCGATCTGCCTTGGTCTAGCTGGGGCCCAGATCACACTCGGTCGTTCGAGGAGAGCTCATTCGATCCTTGCAAACACTCCGTCATTGGCTTCCGGACTGCATCTTTGGTCGGCAACCAGAACTCGAAGAGACCGCTATGCATCCGCGACTTTAACCCTCATCGAGTGGTGGACTTCAAGGCCGGGAATGGAACAAAACGGAATCAACGGCTTGTCGAAGGTAGCGAGATCTTGCCAAATTCGAGTCTGTTCTTGGAGCCACTTGGATCTGGTCTCCCGTATCTTGAGACGATCACTGAGGAGAAGTTCCTTTCCACTGATATGACCATGGAAGTAAATAGGGTGACGCTGCTGTCCTTCGAAGTCATGAACACAATTAGGATGCCGAATGCAGGTGGACAAAGCTTCGTCGAGCATGAGCTTCTGCAGGGCTTTGAAGTACTTGATTTCGAGTAGTTTTTTTTTTACCTCGAGCATCATGTTATTTGAGCATTTTGCAGTAATTCATTTTGCGTCTAACGTGCACATCAAGTGACATGGGTTAATACATATATTTCGAAAAGTATGGTTTACATAACTATCAATCCTTGACCAACATCCGATAATACCAATCATCCTCACAAAAAGAGACGCTCCACAAAGGAGCAAGTAAAAAAAAATTCGAACATGAACCAGTTCGAGAGTAGTCTGAATCGAGTTTCACGATCCACGAAGGATACGCGAGCCACGAAGTGAACTCAAGGACGAACCAATCCAATCGTCAAATACAATCAGTCACACCTCATACGCAAGGAGTTGGAGTCTCCAGTACATGGAGTGAAGATTGGCAAACGTTAACGTTCGCCAGAAAAGGTGACCCCAGGTAGGTCGATGATCAGGCGCAGGCGCCCGATAGGCTTCTGTCAACGCCTTCTTGACAGGCGAAGGCGCGATAGCGACGACTGACTGAACATGCGTCAACGATGAATGAGTTCGCCCGATCCCCGCAACGCCTTTCAAAGCTTTCATTCTCACCCTCCTCTGCTGTACACAGGATCTTGGGGATATGAAGAGTGAAGCTGCTTTTCTGGTACGTCGCGCAGCTGATTACAGCTGGGCTCTGCTAGAGCCAATCGAGGAGGATTAGAATGCTCAGACCTTAGCCCGCTCAGGAATCTGGATGCGCGAAGCAACCCTGTGTGTGATGAGCATTCGTGGCTTTCGAGCTGGTTGATGATAAGTGGTTTTGAAGTCCGCTTGACCCTTTATTCCATGAAGAGTTATCATCTTTATTATGTAAGCTGAAGGCTCAGACAAGGGAAGCCAGATATATTGACACTACATAGCCATGATACTTCGTAAGGGTAGGCAACGGTATTCAGACACACTCCAAGAGTCCAGTATCAATTTTTATGGGTATCAGTATATACTTGCACAAGGTGACATTCCTATGATTTTACATTTACATCGCCAAGCCACTCCGCAACCTCGACAACGTAAAATAACTCGAAGCGTTTAAAACCACTTCTTTACCATCTTCTCCATTGACGCGTACCTTGGCATCTATCTTGAAAGTCCTCGTCTCCGCTCGTTGAAAAAGTACGAACGGGATTGGGATCCAGAAGCGCAAGTGCCAGCCGAAATTACCAGCCCGGTCCACGGTAGAACACCAAGGAACATTTCCAATATGAATGCCTCGAGACAAATCGGGGGTAGGCGCATGGTTCACGTAGCGTATCGTGGCGCCATTGTAAAACGTCTTGAGCGCAATTTGTGGGTGGGACTTGTAGTGGCCATTTATCGCGACCGTAGTGCAGACAAGATCGACGATCGTGACGTCCGAAATAACCAGAGGGTCGAAATTGTTCGTGGAGGGATATGCAATTATCAGTCTCGCTGGGAAGGTGAAGAACGCGCTATGTATTTGTAAAACGCTAAGCGGAGGAACATCAACATGTAGTTGGTCAACTTACTAGTCGGGGGCGTCCCATGTCGTGACATGGCGTTCGTAGCAGCGGAGATTTAAGTTAAGGTCTTCTAAGGCATAGTTCCCCGGCGTATCGGCGACCGTAGTCTGTGAAATGGGCTTTGGTCCTCCAGCATCGTCGATATCAAAGGAAACTTGAGGGATAGCGAGATGCTGGAGAACGCGTGAAGTAATGCTTGCGATGTCCGTTTTAGCACCATTCGAAGACGCTGATCGTTGGAGTCTGTGAGCGCCTGAATTTTTTGAAGGTGACTTGGCCACAGATGGTGTGGAGCTCTTGACTGCATGCGCACAAGTTGTCTTGGGAGAAGCCACTGTCTCTGACCTGCGTAGGAGTCGACGAACGGCTCGGAGGGGACGGATTATGGCAATCGACGGGGAAGACGACTTCCTGTTGAGAGTAGGGGGGATAACCAAGATGGGTTTGCTCTCGTCTAATGCGAAAAGGCTTGCTAGGTCTGGGCTTGATGGAATGTGGTAGATCACGCCATCCTCCTTCTTGAAGCGTCGGAGAGTAGTACCCTTCGCAAGCAGACTACTGTCTGACGTTGTGGAGTACTTGCCAATCGCTGTTTCAGCAGGTTTGTCGTAGTTTGCACCTCCAGTATGAGTATCTATATCAGCAGCGGGAGACATTCAAGGGATCAAAGTCGCAAGTATGGGTGAAGTTGGAAGAGAACATCAAGGGAGCTAGCGCTTATAAGGGATTTTCAGTGTTGTGGAAACTACATAGCTTGATCCACTGACAACGAAGCCACTGGACAGTCTTTCGGTGGAGTCCCGCTTTGTCATGTGCATTGTGCACGTGTATGGGCCTTTCTAATTTAAAGTCTTCCGTGTTCCGAGTCCCGACGCACCTGAGTCTATATAGACACATGACATTGCACTTGCTCACCAGAAGAGCAGTTCATCGATCATCAGTCCTACTGCGAACGATGTCGTCAAAAGCATACGTTGTTCCCGTTGACCCAAAAAATCCTGCAGGAAATGCTGCTCCAGGTGTCAACCCAGCATCCTTGTGGTCTTCACTTCCTCAGACGCAGAAAGCTGCCAAGGTTGGCACGTCCCACCTCTTCTATGGAACTCCCTCGTTCGATGTAACTGCACTTGTGTCACTTGGCCAGGGGTTTGACTCCAAAACTGGTGATGCAAGACGAGAAATTGTCCGCAAGGCCATTGGCAGTGGTGTAAAGAGTGTCAAAGGACTCGGTGATGGTGTTTCTGAGGCTGTTATCGATGCATCAACAGATCCTCACGCTGCTGGTAAGATATAGTCTGATCTACACCTTGCCTCATCTTATGTACCTCTCAAAGCCGTCGCTGCTCATCTTGCCCTTTACAACTTCTCACTCAAAACGTCACCTCCATCGGCGTTCGACCCACGGGGAACGGCGGGCGTGCCGAAGAAGCTTAAAATATCAACGAATACCAACTCTGCTGACTGGGATCGTGGCGTCGTCTATGCGAATGCGCAGAACCTTGCGAGAACAGTGAGTTCATGCAACTGGATGGCCTCTTGATCTGTGTGGGAGAATATAATCGACTTCCTTAGTTAATGGAACTGCCCGCGAATATGATGACACCTACTGTACGTTCATCTTTGAGCTCTCCAAGTGATTGAATTCATATCACTATGTTGCAAGGCATTCTGCGAGCGTGTCCAAGCAGAATTCAGCGGTATCCCTAACGTGGAGGTTATTGTTCGCGATGAAGGTTAGTTTTTGAAGTTCTTCCAATACATGTACTGATGCCTTGACAGCTTGGGCGGCTGAAAAGGGCATGGTACATATTCTATACTGGATGTACGTTCAATATTGACGTGCTCTCATGTAGCGCACTTTCCTCTCGGTAACTCAAGGGACTGATCAGCCAGCGAAGTTCCTCGAGATGTAGGCACACCTTATCCTCTTTTTCTGCACTATCGTTTACACTCTGATGGTTTGAAAAGCCACTACAAGGGTGCCCCTTCAAAAGACGCACAACCTCTTGCTTTCGTGGGCAAGGGCATCACTTTCGACAGTGGAGGGATCAGCTTGAAACCTTCAGCAGTAAGACCATCGCTCTTCAACTGGTTGGTCTTCCGCTCACCGTACCTGACTGGATACAGGGCATGAAGCTGATGCGCGGCGACATGGGTATAATCTATTGAACTGAGTTTGAGAGCGGTCACTAACTTTGAATTGCAGGTGGGGCAGCTACAGTCGTATCGTCTCTACTCGCCATCGCTCAACTCCAACTCCCGTATGTTGATGTCCTCTTCGATCTACCCTCACTTTTATTTCTTCATGTTGCAGAATCAATGTTTTCGCCGTCACTCCGCTTTGCGAGAACTTGCCCGGTCCCAAAGCTACCAAGCCAGGTGATGTGTAAGACTTGGAGCACGATATTCGTCATGTCTTGGACTGACCATTTGTCAGAATATACGCTATGAACGGCAAATCCGTCGAGGTCGACAACACGGATGCTGAAGGTCGCCTTGTTCTAGCTGGTGAGCACTCTTACTAACTACTAACGTCGTGATGAATACTCACTTTCTCAAAGATGCGTTGTACTACGCATCAACTGAGTTCAAGCCGCACACCGTCATCGACGTTGCCACTCTCACCGGGTATATATTGATTGTTCATACTTCTCAGCTTGAATTTATTATTGAATAGGGCTATGGATATCGCGCTGGGCGAGATCTACACCGGTGTTTTCACGGTTCGTCATCTCATCACTACCCACCGACACGCCGTGGGCTAAACTCTTGCATTAGACCTCCGATGCCCTTTGGGAGCGATTGAGTGTTGCCGGAGAGAACGAGTACGACCGGTTCTGGCGTATGCCCCTCGACGAAGATTATGGACCACAGATCTATTCCTCTAACGCTGACTTGTGCAACGTCGGTCCCCTATTCTTTACGTTAGCTTTGCTCGAACTTGACACTGTCTTCTGTTTTTTAGACTGGCGGGAAACCAGCAGGCTCATGTACCGCTGCACTGTTCCTCAAGGCGTTCGTAGATGGTATTGAGACCAAGGATGGACAACAACCCTCTGTCCGATGGGCTCACCTTGATATTGCTGGAACTATGGAGGTCAGAATTTGCCGCTCATGAAATCAGATGCAGGACGTATGCCATGAGCATAAGTGCGATCTAAGCAATGGCGTAGTTCGCAATGCGCCCTTTATCATGACTGCCTCTATATTTAGTTCCGTCCGCTGATAATTTCATTGTAGTTCACGCGGCCAATACCATATCAAGAGAAAGGAATGACTGGGCGTCCTGTCCGGTAAGTCGTTTTCAACAAATTTTATACATTTATTTAATATCATCGTATAGTGCATTGGTCGAATTTGTCAGACGTCTCTCGAGCTAAGGATGAGATGTGTAAAGATGCGTATTGCACACTACGCTAGGCCTCCATTTTGCGCGTTTGCAAAACGTCAATGAATTTAACAGCGAAATCTGTGTGCAGTACGCTAGAATATTTGATCAAATGATTACTTGGTTTGTGTGGACTAAATGACCGATGTTTGTCGGACTATGCCTGAATCACCAGTGTAATCATCAGTGTTGGAATGTAAACTCGTCTATTTCCTTTTTTAGTTTTAACATGTGATTCTTTCGGTTTATATTCTCGCGTCGTTCGTCTTCTGATACCTCAGTTGTTGATCTCCAACACTGAGGTATGTCTGTCTTCATCTTATCTCGCCGACTTTGTCTTATACTATTTTCTCTCATAGCGTGTTATACTCTTAGCTTCTAACAGGTTATGAGCCCTGCTTTCAAGCGGAACCACACATGAAGTCACTCAGTCGCAACAACTCATTATACATCCTTCCTGTTTCCGTACTTCCTCTCGTTATGGGAAAACTAGACCATATTCCAGAACTAACAGGTCCGGACAACTATTTCCATTGGAAACGCGAAGTTATCTACGCGCTGGGGGTCGAGGACCTTTGGTGTCATGTCTCGACTTCCACTGACCCTACAGATATACTTGGTGTCGCATCCAATTTACCTGTTGCGGCAATTCCGGGTGCTCCAACTGCTGATGAGACGAAAAATATTTGTGCTTGGCTCGTTGACGACCTAAAGGCCAAAGCAATCATTACTCGGCGTTTATCTACCTCCGTCCAGCAGTTTATTTCAGATGATCATACAGTATCCGCACGTGCAGCGTGGAAGACACTTGCCAACCATTACAGCCGCATGGACATAGGTTCACAGTACCTCGTACGGAAAGCTCTTGGATCTCTGCAAATGAAGGATACAGCGGATGTCGCCAATTATATTGGGAGTCACACAACCTTGCGTGAATGCCTCCTTAGAATGGGAGGCACATATTCAGACGATGACGCAATCTTTCAACTTCTTCGTGGTCTTCCGAACACGGCGGCCTGGTCACAATTTGAAGTCCTCTTGGAACAGCGCATCCAGGATGCCAATGCAGCTGCGACTCCACTCACGTTTGACAACTGTGTAGCTCGTATTTCTGCTGAGGCATCGCGTCACAGCGCCAAGAAAGGTTTCAGTGGCCCCGGCTCCGAGTACGCCAACGCTGCAACGACTGTGGCAAGTGGCGCACCAGCAGCGTCTACTAACGCAATCACAGGTCTTCAGAAGCATAAGCATAACCCCGAGGGTATTTTTTGCGTCACGCCAGGCTGTGGGAAAGGTGATCATGACCACTCCCACTGTTACAGGAAGGGTGGCGGCATGGAAGGTCAGGCTCCTTGGCAAAAGGCCAAGAGGGCAGAGACAGCTGCCGCTGCAGTTATAACACCCTCACCTACCAACCCACCAGTACCTCCCATCGCTGCGTTCGCGCTCGAAGATTCGTCAATTGAGGCATTTGCTGGATCCTCTGCTGCAGCTGCAGGCTTCTTCGGCGACCTTGCGTGCGCATCCATCGCGGAAGTTTCAGACGTCCCGCCAACCAATATGGCGGCCTTCATGACAGCAGCGCTCTCGACCATCCTAGATTCGGGCACTACGACGACCCTCATACGGGATCACAAGTATTTCTGGTCTTACTCGACGGCAGACCCCGTGATAGTGCATACCGCAAATCACGGGAGCTTATCTACTTCAGGCCGTGGCGATTGTCTAGCAGTTTTGACGATCGGAGGAAAGAAGTACCGTATACGCCTGACCAACTGTTTACATGCACCGGAGGCCATGATCAACTTACTGTCCGTGGGTTACATGGTGGATCGGGGCTGGGGGTGTAACTTCCTTGGAGCACCAGCACGCTGCGACCTATCATACGGAGGAGCACTTCTTGGTTCGGCCCTCCTCACCAACAAACTCTGTTTTGTCGACCTAGAGTTCCTTCTTCCTCCTGGCCCCACGGCGACCGTGCGCAAAGCGCCATCAGTGGACATTAGTGCCTTTGCGCATGTTCCTTTAACATTGGACTTGTGGCACGCCAGGATGGGCCATCCAGGTGGAAACACCGTTCGCCGGCTCCCTCTCTTCACCAAGGGCGCATCTGTCATGTCCGCGGCACCACTCACCAAATGCGAGTCTTGCATTTTAGGAAAGCATCCTAGGCAACCATACCCCCCTTCTGATTCGCCTCTGGCCTCACGCTTCCTGGAGCTCGTCCACTCTGATCTCTGCGGACCTATCCCTACAGAGACGCCGCATGGGAAAAAGTATTTTGTTGTTTTCCTTGATGATCACACAAACGTCCTTGATCTACAGCTTCTGGCGTCTAAGGATCAGGCACTTCATGCATGGGAGCTTGTTCGTGCCCGGTGGGAGAATATGTCTGGTCAGCATGTCAAGGTCTTTCGTAGTGACAACGGAGGAGAGTTCCTCAACGCAGCTTTCACAAAGTCCTTGGAACTTGCAGGCATTGAGCATCAGTTATCGGCGCCCTACGCACATCAACAGAATGGTAAGGCTGAACGTGTCCTCTGAACGGTTGAGGGGCGCATGTATGCAATGCTTGACCATGCAAAGCTGCCCCAATCATTGTGGGGGGAAGCCGCCTTATGTGTTGCGTATCTTTTCAACCGGTCTGAATCTCATGCACTCCTGCCCAGCAAGACACCCTACGAAATGCTCCATGGAGCCCAGCCAGATGTCTCACATTTGCGCATTTTTGGTTCGCGTTGCTTCGCTCGCATCCCCTTGAACTTCAGGAGAAGCTTGGACCACAATCACGTGAAGCCGTCTTCATGGGGTATCCGCCTGGCGTAAAAGCATGGTGCCTTCGCGACAAGGTCACTGGAGCATTCTTCAATTCGTGGGATGTCATCTTCGACGAGTCCTTCTCTGGCTCACCCTTTTCAGATTCGGATGACGAGGACGACGATACACATTCAGCCACGTCTCGCCCGTCACATTCAACCACAACTCCCCCGTCACATTCAGCCACATCTCCCCCGTCACATTCAAGACCATCTGCGCCCACCAGTGTTCCTCCACCTGCCCAGTACCATCTTCCCCCACCTCGGACCTCTTCTCATGCTCGTGTCGACACCGAGCGCGGCCGTGAGTATCAAGAGAAACTGATAGCAGATTGTGCTCGTCTGGCACGTCAGCGTGAGCTCCATTTGGCACGAATCAACGGTGTACCTCCTCCGGATGCTCCTGAAGGATCTGATGTTCCCCTCGTTCCTGTTGTCCCTCACCCGACTGTAGTTGGCCCATCGGTCGAGGGTGGCCCAGAGGAAACGCCTGCCCTATCTACCGCTGAAAGGACAGTTAATGCACTTACCGATCCCTTCACAGCGTCAGCAGTTGAGATCAGCGACGAGGATGAGATAAAGCCTGACACTATGATGGTTGGTTTTCCTATCGCGGTTGCAAATCTGATTGTTGTCGAGCAAGCGTGCATTGCAATTTGCAGCGACACTCGTCGAAACCCGTCGACTCCTGGCTATGATCTCAAGATCCTGCCCAATACTTACGACGAGGCACTTCGCCGTCCAGACCGCGACAACTGGCTCGCTGCTATGTGCAAGGAGATGAATCTGATGTCGGAAATGAACGTCTACGAACTGGTCGCCTTACCTGCAGATCACAAAGCCATTGGATGTCGTTGGGTACTGGAGTTCAAGGAGGATCTCAAAGGCGGACCTGCATTCAAAGCGTGTCTGGTAGCACAGGGATTTTCACAGATTCTGGGCGTCGATTTCGGCAAGACCTTTGCGCCTGTGGCCAAGCCAGCTTTGATTCATATCATTTCGGCGCTGGCAGCTAAGTTGGACTGGGAACTTGATTGTTTCGATGCAAAACGAGTGTTTCTGTGGGGAAAACTCAAGGAAGACATCTATATGCGTCAAGCGCCTGGCTTTGAGCGCTTCGATGCATCGGGTGGTCGCCTGGTCTGTCATCTATTATCCTCTCTCTACGGCTTGAAGCAAGCTGCATACGATTGGTACGAGTTGTTGAGGGAAGTGCTGACTCGTCTGGGATTCCTGCGTTGTGGAGCGGATTACGCTGTTTTCGTCTATGATACCGTGGACAGCAATGGGACATGCACAGTCTGTATCATAGCCTGGCATGTGGATGATGGTCTGGCAGCAGCGAATCAACGCGCCTTCCTGGACTGGGTGAAGAAGCAGATAGGTGAACGTTTCGGCATCGCGGATTTGGGTGCAGTGATGAAATACCTTGGTATACAATTCGAACGCAACCGCACGTCTCACGACCTTTGGATGCACCAGACGGAATACATCACCTACCTTCTTGACGAGCATGGTATGCTCGACTGCAACTCCGTTGTTCTACCTATGGACCCAAAGTTTCCATTTGGACGAGATACCGATGTTCACCCTTATGTTGAAGACTTGGCGTCAGAGTATCGCAAACTAGTGGGCGAATTACTCTATCTGGCCCTCTATACCAGGCCCGACATAGCGCTGGCGGTCATGCGCCTTGCGCAGTTCAATGCATCACCCGAGCCTCGTCACTATACAGCAGCAAAACATCTCCTTTGTTATCTTGCCGGTACCCTCAATATGCGTGTTCACTATGGAGGTGTCAACATAAGCACAGACCTTCACGGCTACAGTGACTCAGACTGGGCATCATGTCCTGAGGACCGCGTTTCGATCAGCGGATATGTCTGGTTTTTCAATGGTGGTCCGATTTCACACTCGTCGAAAAAGCAGCTTACACATGCGTTATCATCGACCGAGGCCAAATACATGGCACTCACTGCGGCTATCCAGGATGGAATCTGGATTCAATCCTTCTTCGACAGTCTGAAGATCCCTTTTCCTGTACCTATTCGTCTCTTCACAGATAACGCTGGCGCCATTGCCCTTTCGAAAGAAGCCGCTAATCACACGCGAACAAAACATATCGATTTACGTTACCACTTCATTTGCGCACATATCGAGGCTGGAACGTTCTTACCTGAATGGCTTTCCACGCATCAAAACACAGCCGACATCTTTACAAAGTGTCTCCCGCGTCCATTGTTTGTTCGCCACCAAGCCGGTCTATCACTCGTCACTCGTTGAAATTGTCTCGTTTATGGGGGTGTGTTGGAATGTAAACTCGTCTATTTCCTTTTTTAGTTTTAACATGTGATTCTTTCGGTTTATATTCTCGCATCGTTCGTCTTCTGATACCTCAGTTGTTGATCTCCAACACTGAGGTATGTCTGTCTTCATCTTATCTCGCCGACTTTGTCTTATACTATTTTCTCTCATAGCGTGTTATACTCTTAGGTACTATCAATGTTTAGTTGTTGATCTCCAACACTGAGCGTGTTATACTCTTAGCTTCTAACAATCAGCATGGTCGTGTACAGCGTAGACGGATACTACTGTCAGTGCGCTCAAAGTATTTCAGCAATGCAACACACCAATGTGCTGTGGTACTCTGCCCTCCTGGTATTGATAGCACTCATTTCCATTGGAGACCTGCTCACTTATGTAAGCCAAACTGTGTTTGACCACCTCCAACCATTCTGAACCAACGATTCCCATATTCAAATAAAGAACTTTCTTCCAGTTCCGTGCATGCTGCAGCGGCACCGTCAATTTAGTTTCGTCCATTTCTCGGTAGGCGCGTTCGTCCTTCGTCAACTTTTCCGTCTTTCTTTGTTTTACATCTCACTTTCTACACCCTAGGCTATGCGAGCAATCAAGATTTCTTGAACAGAACAAGTTACTGTCTTCTATCCAATAGGCCTGTGTATGCGTTAGACTTCGCAGTTGGTCTTCGAATCGTCCTCGATCATATAGTCATATCAAATCATACCCGACATCTCCAACCTATTCACTCACTCTGGACCCTGGACCTACGTACGACACGCACCAAATATTGGGGCCGTTCGCTTTACCTAACCTACTCAAAAAAGACGACAACGAACGTTAATCAACGCTCACCTTTGTCTCAATACCCTTCGCTGTGACCAACAAGTCGTGCATCGTCCAACAATATCGTAGAGGAGCCTTGTCAGAAGTGAGGTTCAGCTTCTTTTGTGCTCCCACTGCTGATCCTCTTCTCCCTCCGCGTAGATTTTGGAACATTTATCGACCTCTCTGAAGATACGATGTCCAGACCAAACGATGACTCGATAAGCCTACGACGGTCCACGATCCTACTATGATACCCACACCAGCATCTGGTACAACACCCTGCATTCTTGAAACTCGGAAAGGTGGCATTGAATGTCGAGTCCGATCCTCCAACCAATAGCAAGTAGCACTGTGACGAATAGGAAGTACCCGCTGTCTTCTTGTACCTAGTAGGATAATGCTGAATTTTGTTTGCTCACCATGAAACTTTGACTCCTCAGTCTGCCAGTTGGCGCATCCGTGCACCAGAGACGTACATAAGTGAATACGACTCCGAGTTGATATCTTCTGACACGGACCGCGTAGCCTCTATTTTGTCAAGGATGCAGACGACTGTTGGCAGGTACAAGTGTAAACGGAAATTGTGTCACATTCCAGGGAGTAAGTAATTATCTTGGCACTGACGGTGGTGACATAGGAACACGGAAGCACCTCTCAACATCAGGATGATTTTAGAGGGTGCAGCCACGTCTCTGAGGAATTAAGTTTCGATACATGCCCTCACGGATCAACAGCAACATGTGAGTCTACTTTTCTGCCATCGTCAATGTCACCTCAATAAGATAGCAAAGTCCTCTCTCAAGCTGTTACGAAGGGAGATTCGACGTATGACTAAATGCTTGAAAGGTCATAAGACACAAAGGTAAATTGCCTGATCCATGCAGTATTAAGAACGACCGACTGTCTTTTTTCTAGTGGTCTGACTATGGAGACTAATAATCCATCATGATTTAGTAATACATGCGAGAAGCAGAAGGCCAACATTACACTGGCAAGGTCTACCGGCCTCACTAACAAGAGCGGTGCTCGTTTTGTTGCTAAAAATCATATTTAGGGTCAGTGACTCTACTAGATGTCCACTAGAGTTCGCGCATTTTTGGGAAAACATCTATAACTCTACAACACATCCACATAAAAATATGATTTTTTGACGGATGGATAGCCTGACATCGAAAGTACAAGGCCTGCTAGTTTTTTCTTTTAAAATCGACGTGTTGAGTCCAGCGGAGACTTACCGCGCAAAAAGTGTGGGTTTCCCTAGAGTTCGCGCATTTCGTCACACCATGTCACACGTCTGCCGCGGTGCCGTTTCACATTCCGCACCGTTCGAAAGTCGACTGCAGCGTATTTCGGCACAGCGGAGTTTAGATGTGTGTAGTCTCATTGTAACGCTTTGGATAGATTGTCACGTCTGGGCTGTATTTCATTCACAGCAGATGATTCTGACAAGCATGTAGCCCCGGAGAAATTTATTTTAGCATTCTATAATCATGTATAATCATCATATCGCATCCCAGATTTTTCCGTGGTGATCTGACCTTCAGAGGGAGTCATCTATGCACAAAATGAGCCTCGAACACCTATAACTCGACCATGGCACGAGATCCACTTCATTTCTTGCCAAAAGAATTACATGGTCATGTGTATTATGTTGGGAGAAACCTATATACAACATACATAAGGATTCCGTGCAGAATTGCGTGTGCTAGAGCCAATGCGCGAACTCTAGGGACGCGCGAACTCGTGGGACTATCTAGTAGGGATTGTTCCCAACTTTCTATCGTAGGCTCGTTAATCGCTACAATTATCGGCAGGCTTCATTACAATAATTGCCATGTCAATTCTCAGCAAACCGTACAAGGTTCGTAGCATTGACACGACCTGCATGGCACTATCCACACGAGAACAGGTTTGCATATTTACATAGAGCATATCATACTACATAGGACATAGTCAAGTGGGTTATGAGCACTATCAGAACGCTAATGCAGTGCATGAATTGACTATGTCCACTCTAGATGTGAAGAAACTCACCTTTGTAACACAACCAATTCCAGAAAATATTCCAGCATCCATGCGCTTCGACGCTCTCGGTATCACGCTCCGTATAGATAATACCTGAATCAACGCTCTCCCGGTCCCCTCTATCGACGTGGTCTTGTGTATGTCCTGGTACACCGGCTTGCCTAGACTGTGCCGATTCATTCTGAGATGTAACTTCGCGGGGCAAAGGTGACGCTGCAGTTGCTTGGTAATTATGCCTAACATCACCAGACGCCTGAGCCGAGCCTGCCGCAGTCGACGCAGGCTGCGAACGGGGATTCGCCCTGGCATTACTAGAAGACCGCGCTGTCGTTGTCTTACGTGGACGTGAAACTATAGTCCTCTAGGAATTCCCTGAGATGCGTCATTGAGAACAAATACGATGAACGTACTCTTTTAGCTTGTGCAGTCGCTACCTCGACAACATGTGGAGTCGACGTTTCCCTGTGGGATTGAGGGTGACGAATGCGCGTCCAAACGTTGCCAAGAGGTGGGATACGCCGTTCCCGGCTGGAAGATCTTGAAGACGTCTGATGAGCTTCCCCTACATTGGACTTCGGAGATCGAGGACGACGAATCCGTTTCCATATCTTTGGAAAAGGCAGGATACGCCGCTCCCGACCGGTGGTCCTCGGGGAGGCCTGCTGGTGAGCAGAGCTTGATGAGGGTCCAGATCCAAATCGAATCTAACAAATTAATTTTAGCATATACTTGAATTCGAGTCTGGGACATCTTACATGGCGACCCTTTGTACTGCCAGAAGGATGTGGCGGTTGATCGAAGAACGCCGGGTTGTGTCCCAACGAACGTTGTTTTCCTTTGGCCTTCGCGCTGATTGTTGCAGGGAACTGTTACATACCATGAGTTTGATATTCTACCATAAACCTAGATCTCACATCAAGGGAGCTGCAACCAACAATCTAGTTCACTTCGTTAGTAGTCAGGATTGAATGCGTGGTGTAAGTTTGCTTGCCTCTTCCACTGAACGTATGATTAGATTAGAAGAGCCGTCCTTCGAATCCGAGGGCACGCTCGAAGCTGCAAAAAATTTGCCGTCCGGCGAGAATGCAAATGGATGGGTACATTTCATATCGGAGATGATGAATTCGTGACCCTTTATGTCATAGAAATGTGTGGGGTGATCGACATCGCCATCAATTTCCAGCGCCAAAAGCTTGCCATTTGGAGAAGCTGCCATGGCAAAGGGGATGTCATCTCCATCAAGGCCTTCGAAGCGCGCATCGTCATGCTTCCCTGTATTCACATCCCATGTCCAGAAAGACTTGTCGCCAAATGCAAGTACTACTCGAGGACGATTATTCGGTATAATAGCGGCTTGAAGTAATGGTATATCTGGAAGCGCGATCTCCGCTATTCGGGCACACTTTGGTATCTCCCACGCAACACCCCCCTTTGTATCACTAGTGACAAGGAGAGTACTATCGACAGATAGAGCCGCCACGAAAATGGTTTGAGCAGCATTCGACACAGTTACTCGTTGAGTGATTACCCCGCTCCCTGTGTCCCATACAAGCAACTCTCCATCCCTTGACAAGCTTACTGCGTGAGATGAATCAGGAAGAAATCCCACAGCAAGGATCAAGTCATCATGTCCTCCAAATGGTGGTCCTACAAGGTGTGTTGAAGTAGCATACCAGCAACGTATCGTATGGTCTGGTGATGCGCTTATAATTTTTGTCCGTCAGGAGACCATGCCACAGCAGTTATATGCGTATGGGCATCTGCAAGCATTCTAGCCGGTACTTGCTCTTCGACGATATGTCGGTAATGGTCACCCCCGAACAAGCAGTACCGCTCGCGATTTTCTGGCCATCGGGAGAAAATGCCAGACATGTCGGAGTGTCCGTGGTGCTCATTCAACGGGACTGATGTGAATGTAAAATACCCTTGACAATGGATTATAAATTGAAGGATATATACAAATTTGCGGATTATACGTACTTAGGAAGCGCACGTAGGTTTGTGATCTACCAAGTTGTTCCAGGCGAGGTGAAAATTACTAGGTGGTGATTTTGTATAGACTAGCTTGTGAGGCTCGTGAGAGATGAGGTTGAAGGAAGGATTCTAAGTGGAGACGTCATGATCCACTAGCAAATATACCGTTAGCCTAGGCTATGTTAGTAACGTTGTCAGCACGGCGTCGGCGACTAGCCATAGTATTGAAAACGTGACCATAGTATGTCGAGGGAGTCATAGTACAAGACCATAGCGTGGAGTAACGGAG
>NW_024539972.1:0-25206 GCF_016647785.1 Suillus fuscotomentosus | reverse complement strand
TGCATTATTGCATGGCACGTCGACGACGGACTGGCTGGAGCAAATAATTGCAAGTTCCTCGACCAGACCAAGTCAAACATAGCTGCTCGCTTCGGGATCACTGATTTGGGGATCCAATTCGTTCGCAACCGTCAGATGCGCGAACTATGGATGCATCAAGAGGACTATGTTATCTACCTTCTACAGGAACACGGCATGTCCCAATGCAACCCCTCTCACTTCCTATGGACCCTAACTTCCCTTTTGGTCGTCCGACTGACATGCATGCTCATGTTGATGACCTTGATACCGAGTATCGTAAGATCGTTGGGGAACTCCTCTACCTCATGATGTACACGCAGCCCGATATCGCTCACATGATCATGCGTCTCGCCCAACATAACTCCTCCCCAAAGCCAGCTCACTACGCAGCTGCCAAACATGTCCTAAGGTACCTTGCAGGGACCATCGGCACGCGAACTCACTACGGAGGCCATGGCATAAATGCTGTACTGCATGGCTTCAGCGATTCGGATTGGGCTTCGTGTCCAGAAGACCGGATTTCCATCTCTGGATACATCTGGTTCTACAATGGGGGTCCCATCTCACATTCCGCGAAAAAGCAAACGACTCACGTGTTATCCTTGACGGAGGCCGAGTATATGGCACTGACCGCCGCGATACAGGATGGCCTTTGGCTTAAATTCTTCTTCGGGTGTGTTGGTATCCCGCTCGCACTCCTGCTGCAGCTCTTTGCCGACAACGCAGGCGCGATCGCACTGTCGAAGGAAGCTGCAAATCATATTCGGACGAAGCATATTGACCTGCAATACCATTTTATCAGACGTCACATCGAAGAAGGAATGTTCGAGCCCGTCTGGCTCTCTACACACAAGAATGTCGCAGACATTTTCACCAAGTCACTTCCACAGCCACTTTTCACGCATCATCGCACTGGACTTTTCTACTTATATCAGTTTGAGGGGGTGCTGCAACAAGTTTGTTCATTGCAGGGGGTGTGTTTGTAGTGCAAACGACGTCACTTTCAATTTGTTTTGTTTGGTTCTTTACGTAACCATTACCTTATTAATCTTTCCTTCTTCGTACGCCGTACCTCAGCAGTTCTTACCTGCCAACTCTGCGCTTTTGTCTTTAGTTCCCATTTCCTACAGATGAGTTACGGTTTGATTTGCTGATTTGCCGCAAATGATTTTGAGTTCTGATCAGTGTTGCTCTAGTCTTTTGAACTATTTGTTAGTACGCCTCAATATTGCCATCACAGGAGGCTACAATGGACATCATAATTTGACCGCTCCAGAACTTGAGTATGGTCCGATCCCCAGCCTGACTCAGATGGGTTTAGCGACAATGGAAAGAAGTCATGATTCAAATATGGAGCATCGGTAAGCCAGTTAGAATTTGAAGAATGCAAGAATGTTGCAACTTGATAAGCTTCTTTGGACCAGTGCTTCGTTTGCGGTCCAGTGAGTCAGGCTTATATATAAGCAGTCCTAGTTAGTACCCATTCAATGATACGAACTTTGTTCACTTACATTCCATTTTCATAGGCCTATCATGTTCCCCACTAGATGCTCAACCCTTGAGGAAGAAATGGGTATGCTATTGCTCATAGGTACATTGATGCCAGCACTAGCAGCTCTCGCAAATTTAACGCATAAGTTGCAGCTCGTCTATTCCCCAAGTGAGTAGTATATTCCCTTCGCTGGACTTAATTTCTCTTTCTCTTTCGATTTGAGGATAATGTTGTATAGGTATTCAACATATGTCAATCAGGAATAATCAATCACGATGTATCTGCCAGTGAAATACATCATTGAGCGCATCATGATGATGCATTCAATATAGTGCGTTCTAGATCAGATTCGCTCCATCCTCATATCTTTGTTCATTGTTTTGATATAGTCATGATAGCCCAATAGTTCAAGGTGGCAGATAAGGTGAGATACAGTTGCTCCACTTCAACCTACTCTGTGTCACTGTTTCTTGTCTGACTTCTCTGGTGCTATGCTGCAGAATGGCCCTTTTCCCATCATCATCATCATCATTGGAGGCCTTGCTGGCCGAAAAGGGTGTATATGCTTGTTTATGCTTAAACCTGTGTTAGATCAATGGCTACAAGATTTCAAATTCCATAAAGAGCTCCTCGATTTTTGCATGTTGCGACATGTGACTGTTTTGGATTTGTATCTAAGTTGGCATCCTGTGAAGGTGGAGCAAGGATTCTAAAGTGATGATGTGTATGTGATGGCTGTGCATGTGTGAGCATCCAACTATGATACGGCTTTCATAGCCTGCTCATGAATTTGCTGAGTATGACGAAGTGACAATGGTGTGCTTAGTTTATCTGATGGATCTCGCTTTTAGCTCGCAACCTTTACCAGTACCGGCTCCTGCTCAAGTCAGCACTCCAAAACATCACGGAAATACAATGGCCACTGACCGAGGCTATACAATCAGAAATCCTTTTTACCTGTTGCAGGGTTCTCGTCTCCCATGTGTGATTCCTCTTTCGACCTAGTATGTATGGTGTCTTATATTTAACAGGTATCAATCACACAGTGTGAGTTGCGATCACATCATGGTTAGATCGATGGCTACATGTTTTCTTACAGAATACCTCGAAAATGGCATTGGAAATAAGTTTGCAATATCACTAACCACTGGGATTTTTCTGGTGTCCGAGTAATTGCATTGGTAATACTGGTTTGTAAATCAAAGTCTACTTTGATTATCCAGGGCTTCTTGTTGTGTGATTTCGAACCGTTTCACCAGATCAATGGTCTTGATACGGGATTAGATATAGATCTCCATCATACTGATTTTGGCGATAGAAATGCTGAATGGTGGTATATCTAGCACGAATGCTGTCATTATACACCACTAATCTTTCCCACTTGCTCACATACATCCCTGGTCCCTGGAACATGACCTACGTCTCAAATGATCCAAGTTGGTGGCCGCAAATCAATTTCAATATTCTTGTCAGCTATTGGGCAGGTTTGTTGTATCAAAGATGTCTAGATCTAACGTTGACTTGTGGTTTTGCAGTTGCCGCCGGTGTCGTTGTGGCATACGATTGGGGTGAGCAGGACAGTGTTCGAAAATCGCTGATATTCTCATGATATTTCCAGTCTTAACACTCGGACAAGAGGTACGTCAATATTATCACTGCCGCAGCCAACTCGCTGAGAATGGTGCCTCAGATTGAGCTCATCTGGGTGAGTGACGAGAGTCCTGTATCAGAAGAAAACAAGAGCATGCAATGAATTTGCGACGGAGACAACACTGGTCTCTCATGACTGTGCTGTATTTGACTGTTCGTGCCTCATGTTGTACTTTAGCGTGGTGGGCAACTTGTGCTGACTCCAAAATGTTCTAGATACGCTATATTGGAATACCATTTTCTGTGTATCTGTCAAGATCAACAACTTTGCTCTGCATATGTCTCATATGCGCTATGTTTCATTTTCTGACCAGCGAGACACAGAAACTATGCCATCGGTATTGCTGACAGATGCAGTAAGTATTCTGCAACCATCTCATTACCATCCAATCAATGCGCTCATATGTAGGGGTGAGTGAGATTCCAAGCATTAAACTTGGTTCAACATAACGACTCAATAGGTGTAAGTCAGAGTCTTTGAAATTAGTGCAAGGGTGTTCATTAATTGCGAGTTTTAGGCGCTATCGTGTACTACTCATCAAGTGGGACAATTGTGGCCTTGACTGCCATGTTGGGCGGTAAGGGACCCAGGTGCAATACTGTGTGATATTGACCTGACTGATACACAGTGCAAGTGATCATGATTACTTGGTTGAATGCCATGCATCAGGGATCTAGAGTGATGCTTATGTTCCCTCTTATTATCTTCCTGGTTGTAAACATTGTTTGCAGAGTAATCGGGCAATAGGACTCTATGATATTCCAGCGGGTAAGCTTTACTTGTCAACTTGAAGAACACAGCTCATTGGACAAACACCAGAGGAGTTGATCCTCTCTGGCAAATATATGTGCGATTATGTATACGGAGGGGATAACAAGTTTCTTCTTTCCATGGTTTGGATGCTCAACACTGTTTGGGAGGTCCTCACACTGTGCCTTTCAGTCTGGGTGGCTGTGAAACACTTCCGTGAGCTGCAACGACTCAGCCCATCAGCAGGATCAACCATCGGGGATTGTTTCAAAGTGCTCATACAATCTCACGTTCTCTATTTTGCAAGGTGAGCTTGTGATGTGAATGCAGTTATCCTTTTCTGCTCAATTTCTGCACATGTTAGCTTTGTTAGTGTCTCTTGCTTCCAGCTTGCTACTTTCTCTCCAGCACTCTTGGTGCACCGACCTGTTGCTGATATCTGCGCACAACCACTACTCATCATTTCTGTAGAATTCAAATTCTACTGGAGTTCAGATACTCTATGATACTCTTGAAATTGTATTGGTCGTGCAGATGTTTGTGCTGGGATCATCCTGAGCATTCAGGAATACAACACCAAACTCGTGGAATACTCCGATGCAGAAACTAGCATGAATTCAATTGTTTTCCAGGAGCGTGTACATGTATCAACTAGCAGTACTGTGTAGGGAAATGGTTGTCGAGTGGTCTGCAGGGAGGATAAATTTGGTGCAGGATCCGTCATATGGTGTTTTGAGGTATGTTTGAAAAGGTCTAGGCAAAGCTATTTCTTGTTGTATCACTACTGGAACAAAGTACCCATGCTTGCACCAAGTGGTAAGGGGAAATTATCCAGAACGACTAGCAACCAAACTGGTCCTTGATGACCGATGTTGAAATACAATGAAAATCAGTAAAAGTGCCTTGACAGCTGATTCTGTGTGTTGGTGTTCCACTGTCTGGACATATAAACTGCAAATTGTGAAGCCAGATGGCTGATAACTCATTGGTACTCAGATACTATTTCCTCCATCTGACGGGCCAAGGAGAATGAAAGGAATGAATTGGATAAACTCATGATTTTATTGTACCTCTTTCTTGTGAATGAACACGACAAGAATATGGGGTCCACTGAGTGGAAAGTGGAGTATCAGAAAATATCAAAATGTGTCACACGTACCTATCAAACTGCTGATGAGGGATCGACCACGATATTCTGTTGGAGCCCTGGCTAAGCACAACTATGAGAGTAAAGCACCCGGACGAGATACAGACATGCACACGCACATGCATATACTCGTTGACATGGACCACAGTCACCGCCAGGGCAAGCAGGATGTGCCTAGTGGTAGGTGCATGGAAACTGCCCTTAGGCAGAAACACTCGGACGAAGTTAAGAGTAGAAGCGTATGGGATTGTGCGGGGTCAAGATGCGATACTCGATACAGGCGATATGAGTCTAGGTTAAATAGGAGTCTCAACAGAACCAATAACAGCAACAAACAACCGATGGTGTCCAATCAACGAGAGTGACGTCTAAGCACTGTGTCATCTAACATGCCATATCAGTAAGCACGGTGTTGTCTAGCATGCCTTGTGAGTAAGCCCCGCTTACAGTGCAGTGATGAATCAGGCATATGAAAAGACGGGGGTTGGAGAAGAAGCGAGTTGTCCAGGTCTTGTCGTGCATGTATTTCCATGGTATTTATATGTTTGGCATGATAGACGTGTAATTATACAAAGCGCTGAGAACGATGGCCGACTTGAGAATGCTAGCAGGAGAGTCTGTACATGCTAAAGAAGTTAGCAACGTCAAGGTCAGTCATCAGCGAAAGTAGCACACCAAGTCTGAAGGGAATATTGTGCATCCTGTGAGGCTTGCTACTCTGTACTTTTATCGCTGAGTCGTACCATTCACTTGGCACATAGTAAGGTGAGAAGTAGATTTCAGTGTGTTTCATAGTAGAAACGATATAAACTGGAGACCCGCCGTGATATCGGCGGGAAACACTAAAGAATCGAACTGAGAATAATATGACAAAACCGTGGATTTTATGAGCATGATACAAAGAGCAGATGGGTGTAGGTAAGAGACCCGAGTCTGACGATACTCGGAGCGTAGGATGATGATATAAGTGATCCGAGCGGTCACGTGGTGCGTTATGTAAGTATCGAGTAAGCAGCAGGCTTACATAAACTGCTGAAAGGACGCGCAACAAAGTGGGAACACCAGCGAGGGTTTGCGAGAGCATGTCAGAAGGAATAGCAGAATGCAACGGACGATATTATGAGTGACGCGAGCACGAGCCTCCATGCAGTACATAACACCTGTGACAAATTTACAAGTATACTTGAGGTATACTAAAAATAGTCGCACCACGAGAACAAACATCGATCGGACTTCCAAATATGTGGCGGCAAATCGGCAAATCGAACCGTATCCTATCGTCAAGACCAAATCTGCCCCGCTTCTTCGGGATGTCGAATAAGCCAGGCGCGTGCATGTGGTCCTGCCACTAAACATTGATTGCACTAGAGAGACCACAAAAAGCAAACACCACACGAACAATTACGCAATCATGCACTGCGAAAGTGATGAGAACACCCAAGATGCTCAGCAGGACACTTTGATGAAGTACCTTTACAAGGGTATGGGCCCCTGGGGATGCCGGGCTGTGGTGATGTGAGCGGCAGCGTGCTCTTGAGGTGGCATGAGAAGGTGTGTCTAAAGCTCGCCTCCCATATAAACTTCCTGACCATAAATTTGCAGCTCACAGAGGTTGCCGGCACTGGCTGCATTGTACGAGTAATGACAAATCGAAGAACTGTATGACTCCGTAGCTACTAATGCATCAGGCATATCTATCTTTCAACTACACGGCCGAATAACCATAAATACCCAAGCATTCTAATTGACATGACGCAGTAAGACGCATAACGTTTCAGATCCACTGCAAATACATTCACGAAAAACGTCACAAAATTACTAATCACGATGAAGACCATTGTTGGCACAATCGCTGTTGATGAGAACTGCAGTCAGTAAGGTCCTTGGTAGAAAGGCGATAACTTACACTAAACAGACACGGCGCTCAATCGAGAAAATCCCCCTTGGTCAGAATGCGCCCATTGAACATCTTTCCGAGATGAGTTGGCAGATACCCCATGCCTTTCCTTCTCATCCCGAACAACTCCTTCAGCGGAGGAAGCTGGGACCGCTTGAACAAACACAATGCTCTCGCAGAAGAGCGATTCTCCTTCCTGATGAACCCATCACTGTCGGCTATCAAGTCCTCGTCCACTAAATCCAGCGCGTTGAGCCCTAAGAAATTGCAAGTGTGGAGATATATCTCATAACTGGAGAAATACAGTTGACCCGCAAAAAGGTTGAGCTGGCAAATCTGCAGTTCCGATGGCGTCAGATATGGGGTCGAAGGAACACGGTACAGTCGGAGATCATCGCATGCCTTCATCGTGCGTGTGGTCCGAGGAGTATAGAGACATAATTGAACTGCGTTGCTGTTGCGGATATCAGGCAGCAGTACGTCCACTTCGTGCGGACTCATGACTACCAGCACTCCAACGTCACTAAGCACGATCCAATTGACGGGCCGCAGGTACTCATCCACTTTCTGTGTGGTAAGGGTAGTCCCCACCGTACGAGCAAAGTCACGGGTTACTAAAATGTTGCGTGCCCAGTGATGATCTTCATGAAATTTGGCAGTGGTGTTGACGAGGCTGGATAGCGCTGGAATGAAAACGGGGGACCCTTTGGGAACTCGGCCGGTCTTCACAAATTGACGGACGTGCGCATGCAAGTCCTGAGCTGCGGGTTGCACTTTGGACGGCCTTTGCACTTCACGTTCTCTCTCTACCTCGTGGACTACCTCCCTTTCTTGTTCCTCATCCATGCTCCTTTCGGGCCCCGTTAAAACTCCGAGCTCCTCACACTTGCTTCGAATGTCTGCATCACAAATGTGGGATACCTGCAGAGGACTGCGTGGAGCATACATATCCTCTAATGAACGCTCCTCTGGCTGCAACCAGGCTGCTTTCAGGGTGGAACTCGAAGTGGTAGGTGCATGCGAGAATTGAGTCCATGCGGAATGCCGGGCGTTGAAATCTGATCCCTGTCGAACCCAGTGGAATGCACGCATCTGAATATCAAGACAGGTTTCGAGCATCGACCAGTGCAAAATATCCGCAACTTCGACACGATCTGCATCAGCCTTCTGAGTCGCCGAACGAATGCTTCGGTCGACCTCCGTCGGAGCGAAGAACATCACCGAGTGACCATTGCCCAACTTCCGCATTCGCATGCATCCTGTGTCGTTGGCTATTGTCAAACTCGGTACCATGAACTCTGGAATCACAAACCTTGCATCAGGCGGTCTTTCGTGACTTTCGGACCAAGCGTGACAGCAGCTCGGAAGCCAGAAGGCAGCTTGACATCTGTTCCTCTCGTATGCGCGTCATCCAGATATATCACACACTGGTCGAGCTGTTGGGCAAAGGGGGACGACACAAGGGACTCCACTGTCCCATCTCGAGTAACAACGACAATTTCGTCGTCGTCATTCACGAAGACCGCAGCTTGTGCGTTGTGCTTGGCTCGAAGCCATACTTCGGCTAATTCCTGATTCTTCAATTCCAGCATCTGCGCACCAACATCCAGGAGCACGCGGACCTCGGGGGTTTGTGCTATCAAGGTCTCGATGAAATGTTGAACCTCCTGACCAGGCGGTATGGGTCTGTAGCAGTTGTTTTCTGGGCGCAAAAGGAACGCCAGGACTCGGGCATTCGTGCTGCGTTGGTAATCGAGGACATGCTGCATCATTGAGCTTGGTAAAAGATAGCGATTGTCGTTGGTACCAGAAAAGCCGGTGGTGAGATGTCTCTTCTCTTGAGCGAGATCCCACCCGGAGCAGGTGAGCTTGCTGGGGAATGCCTTCGCTTCCTTGGGAAAAACTACTCGGGACAAATAGAAATCTATGACTGCCTTGTGGAATTCGAACAGTTGTTGAAGTTCAGGGAGCTGCTCTGCGGATTCCGTATTGATTCCGCTAAGGTGACGCAGACTTTCTGGGACGGACGGAAGTCTAGCAACCCAGGATTCATACTCGAGGGCAGGATCATCCTGCTTCAGCAGGAGCTCGAAACACAGCATCAGCTGCTGGAGCGTTAGACCTGCATAGTAGTATGATAGGCATGTGAGAGTGACAGCAATGTCCGGATGGCCAAACTCTGCCCGCAACGAAGGCATGTCTTTTGCGCGAAATGGAACAGCTAGCATTGTTCTTTTTGGGGCAAGGCCATAGTCCACGCGCCAACGGCGTTCTTTAATGGTGTGCACCAAGATACCATACGCCAGCAATCCTCGCAAGACTAGAAGGCCGGGCCAAACGATAGTGTCTCTATAGCGATCCTCCACTACGCTGACACAAGTGTTGGATACGTTCTCATTTGCGATAAAACAGCAAACAGCTTCTTTCATATGGGGGGACGCTTGATCGAAGCCGATGTTTTCAAGGGCGCCATTGATGACATCCTCTGCAATCCATTGGACTAATGCGTTACCTGCTGTCGGGTGCAGAATACGAATGAAGGGGAACACTCCATGCTCACGAATGGACACTTCTGAATGGGAGGGAAACTCGCTCATGAGCCGAGCGGCGTGCTTCACGACAAGACTCAACACTTGTTGTGTTGTTGTCCACCTTTCGGGATGACCTTGAAGCGACCTTTGGAGACCCGCAGTGTATACCAGCTGGTAGCGGACATGCAGAATTTCATCGCTTTCATCCAGGATGTCCCGTGTATGATTGTCGAGCCATAGCTGAGTCCGCAGCATATCTTCAGCAGCTTCAATCTGAGGGGAAAGCTGACGGTCGACGGCCATCAGCTGGAATGACAGAATATGGTCTGGTTGGACGACTAGGATGCCCTTGGCATCCATGCACTCTTGCATCAAGCCACGATACATCTGCACCTTTGATGAGTCGATAGAGAGCGCACGGGAGAATGGGATATAGAAAATGCGCCTTTGTGCAAGGCCGCTTAGTCGTTCGACCAGGAGCTGGAACATCTGAGCTGACAACGACTTCAGCACGATTACTCGGACTAATTTGTGGCCATCAGAAAGTGCGGCTGCTGCGAGGGGAACGATAACATAAGATTTGCCTTCACCCATGTTCAGTTGGAGAGAAGTATTTCCTCCTGTGCATGGTGACATCATCTCCAGCGCGACCTTGACTTGGACCGGCCGTGCTAAGAACTGACTTTCAATCTGAGGATGGCACTATCAGTTACCGTTCATGATCTATTTCTTTATAGTGTACCTGTATTAAGAACCAATCAGGATACAGCTCGGGATCAAATCCCTCGCATTCTTCGCTGTCCAACTGCTTGAAGAAATCGACCCAGTTTTTGTGAGCAGCAAAGACCAACAGCCTTCGCGAGCGTTGTAGTTGCAAAAGTATCTGTGACAGCTGGACAAGAGCAGCACGCCAAGTCTTCCCCAGATGACTTTCTGCTGTAGAAGCCATGCGTGTGAAAAGGAAATTGGGTGTAACTCGAGGCCATAATCCAGCATTGTATAACGCGTTCTCAGCAGCAGAGGCGGGGGAGAGGGCGTGTGAGATAGATGCGAGTGAGTCTTGGAATTGCCGGCTATGGAGAGAATGGTTCTCAAGGAGTAGTTCCATCGTGTATGGCGTAGAATCTGGTGAGTTAACGATCTTTTCATCACAGTAAATTGACCTGCTCTGGTCCAGATCGTCGGCGTATTTGCGGCGAAACTTGTCAGCTCCTTGTGCGCGAAAGTCGTCGATCAGCTGTCGCAACCCTGCTGCGACTTGGGAGTCTGGGGATACCAAATCTCTCCGATTGACATTAGGCAGAACTTGGGAAGACCCGCACATGCTTGTCACAGGCGGATCTCTATCGAACAGGTACTGGGCATCAACGGATGAGGCGGGTGATGCAACATCCAAGCTCTCAAGGTGGGAATCAAGACGATATTGAGAGAGTAGTTCTGAAGGAGGTTTGGGCGTGTAGAGCTGTTTGAGCATTCCCTGCAGGCCATCCAGGTGTAGCTTCAGTTGATGGTTTTGCCAACAGCTGCGAAATACTGGGGACAGTTTCCCTGGCAAATCAATGAGATTATAACACTTCACTTGCAGCGTACGAAGTGCGGGAGGATTTTCGCATGGCCAGGCATCCTGAACTTTGCTAAGAATAACCTGTTTTTCAGAGCGACACCTCTCTTTAAAAGCTGCACGACAACGCTCCTCCAGAGTCTCATCATCCTCACCAGGATTTGCAGCTAGCTCTTTCTCCTCGCTGACTTCATAATCTCCGACACAGAAATGTATGATATTGTTCAATCTCATATCGGATGGCATGAAGCCATCCGAGAGATCATAAGAAGTGAACTTCGGAGGGCCTCCCAGGCTGCGAATTTCAGGAACCGTAGCGAAAGCTAGGAGTGTTGGCACGAACACATCATTATCCAACGAGCTGTATGATACCGAAGCCAGGGTGAACGCCAGCCGAAATGTGTCCTTCTTTGTAGCCTTGCGACAGTGGTCGTACGCAGAAAGGAAGACGTCTGAAAAAGTCGGTTGAAGCCAGTCTTTGGAGTACTGCAAACTGAACGCCTCGCCAATGCCCTGGACATTTTGCCACTGAGTCAACAAACTAAGGAGGTTCTGTTGCACTGGAAGTCTGCTTGGCCACTGATGTACCATGAAGGCGGTTTGAAATGCCCTCGCTTCTGTGACTTTGTCGGGAATATGACGTGAAGCGTAGATGACATCTGTATCACCGAGTGGAAGTGGAAGAGAGAACTGCTCAGGATAGATTACCGAGGCACGAACTGACGCGCGCTCAAGAAGGTGGTCGGTGAATCGCGGAAGCTCATAGGTGACCTGAAGGTTTGCAGACCCTTCCGAGAAAGTCGAAAGCTTCATTCCGTAATCCATGATAGATTTCGCGGCTGGATGAAAACCATGGTGCTGTGCAAGGGGCGCGAGGCATGACCACGAAATTGTCTGCATCTTCTGAAGATGAGTGGGATACCAGACGCGCTTGGTTGACAGAGAACTGATCTCGCGCAAAAGATCTGCGTCGTGAGAGCGAAGCTTCATAAACGATCGGCAAGCTGCGGAATGCAAGAGATGCAACGCCTCCTCTGTCCCCGTTCGACCCGTCAGGGGATCAGGGAGACAGCCGCTGGTAACAGCGTGAAGGAGCGCCTGATAGAGCTTACTTGTGAGACCCACGTTCCCAGTGAGGCATTGCAGATCTGTATCAATCCTGTACAACTGGTATGTCACTCGAGTACCTTCAGGAGCGATGGTGACGTGGACATGGTGACCATTAGCAGAGTATGAGATACGGCCTTCTGGGATGATGACGGTGCGTGAATGTTCATCTGCAATTTGCAGCTTCGGGCGCAGGATGAGCTGATTGGCCAATCCCAACATCGTTCCGGCGGACTGATTGATATCAACGACCATGTTGCACATGTTACGGGACTGCAGTTCTCCATCCTGGTCAATGAAGAACTCGAGGCCATATCGAGGTAAATCAGCCCTCAACAAGGGAGCGGTGCCAGATGCTTTGTTACACGTGACCATGATAAAGCTTGCATCCTCCAGAGGACGCAACCTTCTAGAGATCATGTCCCACGTTTGGCTGCGTATGTCGACAAGGGTGGCACCACTGGAATTCTGTGCCGTTGAGGAACCCGAAACAGAAAATCGCAAAACCCAGTTTTCGGACGATGACTTCCACGCATTTTCTGCTGGGCGGATCTCGATTTCATTTGTGTGCAAATTGAACCAATGAGTATGGCCTGCTACCAAGATTGTCGGTAGGTCATCCACGAATTTGTGGCTCGGAATGAGCTGGAGGAGAGGTGAATCGTGTTTGATATGCTTCGCACGGATGATGAGATCATTCGAGTCACAGAGAGCAAAAGACACCTTCAGGAACAAGCGAGTGCGCCTTTAGTTACTGAGTAATTACAACGAGTGACCACTAACCTGATGGTCACAGAAGTTTCCGCGTGTTGCATATTCCATTCCACGAATATCAGCTGGAACAATATCCAGAACTTGCTGTGGTTGATAGGTGAGCGTGTACCAACAAAGCTACAACTTTTGAAGACTTACATCGCTAAAAATCGATTGGTAAGTGGGATGTTGCACTATCGTTGAAGGAAGTCTTCCCAGCTGCTTCCCGTCGACAAGCAAACATCCGCTAATCAAATTGATGCGCACGTCTTGTGGTGATTGGGAATGCGAAGGTGCAGTCTGCGCCACAAGCCAACGAGAATTCGGAGCTGTCAATGCCCTCCAAGGAGTTCCTGGTCTGTAGCTGCCCCAAATTTTGGCTATCGCCAAGTCAAGGCCCTCCCTGTAAAACTCTGCATATTGGCGAATAGTAGATTCTAATGCGTGGCAACATCTCTTGTCTCGCTCTAGCAGTAGCTTGGAATGTTGTGGAAGGCTGTCGAGCTGGCTTGGAGTGTTGTCATGAATCATGACCGCACAACATACAAATACTTTGACGTCATCGTTCGACGTCAGGAGCAGTGAAACGTCTCCATCGACATCGAAAGTGCTACGACAGGTGGCTGCCATATCCCGAACGCGTCCTTGTAATTCTCGGCTGACTGTCTCGTCGTTGCTGGCTTGCATTTTCTCTGATAGCTGCGTCAGCAACATAAAAGTCGCAGTTCGTATCCTTCGAAGGAGCGCATGTCCGCGATTTTTGACACTCTGTTCCTGAGTCGAGGACAAGACGCGGCACACAAGCATCACGATAGTGTCGATCGTGACAGCTTCCAGCCAATTTCTTTCAATGCTAGCCATCAAATCCTCCAGCTCTCCGAGTAGTGCAATAAGGAAGGGTACGCTGTTCAACTCCTCATGCCAAATAAAGTCGTCGTCGTCGGACGAAAATGGGCCGACCTGTGAAACCGCTTGGGCCATCAGTAGATGGACCTCCTCACGTCGAAAATTGAGGGTCCTTGCACGGAGTTCACGGAGCACATTCATCCATTGTAAACGCGGTCCACTCCGCAAGGCTCCGAATGCCATGAATTCGTGGATGGTCATGTCTTTGTGACAATCCGCCTGATTGGCCACGACTTCGTTTGACGTGTGGGTTGTCCCTGCAAGGTACTGCTGCATACCATCATATAGTCCCTTTGGAAGAAGAAAGGTGGACAACTTGGTGGTGTCGCATCGTAGCAGTACGTTTGCCACCCATGCGCCTGTCGTTGTGTCGAAAGGCTGAAATTGGAGCCCGTTATTCACACAGACTTTGGTGTCCACCGCAGGAATGGAAGTGTTGCCGTAATGAGACTTGGAGAAAGGCTTGGCATCTGACGCCAAAGTGAGCCTTTGCCTTCGATGGCACTGGTGATAACGCTGTAATGCACCATAGTCCGGTAGTGTAATGAAGGCGTTAGTGTGCAAGATTTCTTCTCGTGGAGTACAGACATCAACAAGGACATGGAACGTCGTAGATCTCCACATATCCAACGCGATGGGGCATCCTAGCTCAAACACCACCGCGATTGCCTCCTTTTCACAGGCTGGTAGTGGCCACTCATGAACTGTAATCGTCATCGATCGCATCTCCTTTTCGAGGCGACACTTGTCACAGCGTCTTGGTTTATGTATTTTCTTGCCGCGTGTGGAGAATTCGTACGTGTGCGACATACTTTCTGCGAGCTTCTCTTTGTCTGTGTACCTCTGGTTCATGGTCTGGAGCTCGATCAACTTCTTCTCTCGCTTGTTCTGAGCTTCTGCCTCGATGTCAACCTTCAAACTCTGCAGCTTGGATGACTGATGAAAATATCGCGCCGCGAACGACTTGTCATCATTGGTAAACGACAATGCCGACAGACGGCTGGAAGCTTGGCAATGACGAGCCTTCAGGTAGGCGTGCAATGTCTTCAAACGATCAAGGGCGGAAGCTTGGCGGATTAAAAGACACTCCCAAAGCGTCAATGGGATTTCGGGGGAGTATTCTGCCAGGAGTGGGATTTGTGCAGCGACGATCTTATCCATTGCTACCCAGAGCTCGAAAAGGGTGAGAAGCATGATGGACAGGTTCTCCGGGTTTCCCTTATAAGCTGTAAGCGCTCTCGAGGAGTACGCAGTGGCGCACGCCTCGATCGAAATGCACGCAGAATCGGTACTCTGGAGTGGAACGCGTGTCACCCAGTCGTCGATCCCTGATCTAACGGCGGTCTCGAAGTCTGCGAGTGCAAGAGACGGTTCTGCGGCATGAGCGGCTACCAGGAAACTAGCTTCGGCGTCAAGGAAATCATCGATTGTCCCACGCTTGTGATGGTTGGGATTAGATAAGGTTGTTTTGGTGGAGGAATGCTGGTTCTGTAAAGCTTGGCAGATGTACTCTCGGCTCGTGTTCAAGGAAAGATGGGTATCTCGCAATATTTGGAGAGTCTCCGGAGCCCAAAGAGGCGAGGCCCGTTGTGCGTTCTGAACAGATCCCCATCTTTCCTTCAGGACACTCCTTACATCACCGGTGACCTTATTGACTATCTGCGACAACTCTGGGGATGAAGAGGATCCGAGCTTGAAAAGGCGGCGCGCGATCTTTGCTGACATAAAGTGTAGAATGTCGTTCGATAAGTCACGGTCGAGGGCGAGGGTCGTGACCCTCGCCATGAAGAATAACATGAACGATTTATACGTCGTTCGTCCGAGAGCACTGCGCTCCAGAGTCGTCTGTAAGGCAACGCGAATGACAAGCCAGAGTGGAGAACGCCTCCACGGCAATTTCGCGCTGTCCCACAGCACATCATCTCCGATGCGCTTGCGGATGCGAGGAACATCAGCGATGCTCCCGAGGCCACGCAATATACCGGTCAGGAGCTCTGTGATATACCGTGGATGTGTGGTGTCCCTCTCTTCGAGAACAGTGGATTTAGCCTTCTTCCTCGTCGCTGCTGCATCGAGGACATCTTCATCCATGTGGACGAGAAAATTTGCCAGCTCGGCAGGAAAGGTAGCATTGTCAATGTTCATATCTAGGACCGTGATAGCAGGTCCAGGATACGAACATATCAGCTTTCCCTTTGCGCCCATCACTGCGGTGGGGTCAGGAGAGACCTCAAATGACTCGAATATAGTTTCGGATTCGAGTTTTCTCATGACAACCGCAGCGTTTTGCGCGCGAATCATATATACAAGTACATCTGAAAATTGATACTCAGTACAGGAAAAGAATGCAAATGAAACAACAGACTTTCAGTTTCCATAGTGTTGATTTGATGTTCGACCTCTTCTGCAGACATGACACTGAATCTGATTGAATCTTTGAGATTGTTGAGCATTTTCACGATGTTCGTCCAAAGCCGCAGCTTATCGGACGGTAGCTGGTCGCTGAACGTGATAGCAGCATCGAATACTGCTTCAGATAAGGCCAGGTCGTTCTCAAGGGACTGGTCACTCCCTTGTGGCAACTTGAGGGGGAGAAATACATGATTGATGATATATTCATAACTAGATTGATCTTCTGACTTGGATGGACAATTTTCTGTTGAATATTGAGCCATGTTACTGGTGAGATAAGAGAGAGAGGAGCTGGTGACTCACGGCGAAGCCACGAATCTAATATGGAACCCCTAAGCGCTCATCCTCACGCCTCACTCAGGCTAGCCTGAGTAGGCTTGAGTTGGATACGAGAAGTCTCTTCAATGCATCACAGAAGTTTCCCATCAGATCGATCTGAGGAATGCCGTCGATAAGAGTGTTGAGGCTGTACATATGCATGTATCATAAATGTTTGCAGCTTCTTTCTCTACAGAATAGAAAGGTCGAACACATGCATGCAGGTGACGGTGAATTCTGCTTACAAATTCTGGATGAGTCACAGTTCGGTTTTTCCCGACAAGCTCTCGTTGCGTTCAGTTCTTGTTGCTTATCATCTGATACGAGCTCACGCCCGTTGTGCCTTCGGCACAAATCGAAGGAGCGCTACGCGCTCCTTCAGGGGAGAAAAATGAGTGTTGTTCCTTCGTCACAGGAAGCCAAGGAGGGCTACGCCCTCCTTTGGCTTCCTGGCCTCAGGCTGCATCCTAATAAATTGTGCATTTTGAATGATTTTGAAATATATTTATGAGCAGCTTTTCAAAAAAACTCAAAGTACAATCTATCACACCACATAAAAGTACATAGTACTACATACAATCAGTCAGTGCTATGTTCTTTGAGCAGGATTTTGACCAATATAAAAATACAAAATATGTAACAGTATCATTGAATGTATTTGTTTTCCCATTTTTCCCTGCTTCCCATCTAGGGATCAGCAGGGGTATGGGAAACCCTTGAGGGTAGGGGTAGGGGTTTGGATCTGAAGACCCCTGTACCCCTGGGAATATACCTCCAAATTGATTACCATAGGAGTGATGGATCAGTATAAAATTTTGAAGTTGTACATGTGCCTTCAAATGGTAATATATGTGATTGGAAAAAATGTTACCATGGGGTATACCCATGCTAATCCCTACTCCCTACTCCCTACTCCCTACTTCCTACTCCTGTCTCCTGTCTCCTGTCTCCCGTCTCCTGTCTCCCATCTCCCATCTCCTGTCTCCCGTCTCCTGTCTCCCATCTCCCGTCTCCCGTCTCCCGTCTCCCGTCTCCCGTCTCTGTTCTCTCAGTCTCCCATCTCCTGTCTCCTGTTCTCCCATTTCCCCATTTTCCTGTCATCACATTCTCTGGTTTTTGAGTCTACATTGTCTTTGTCTCCTTTTTTTATTTGAATCTTATCTCCTGTCACCACATTTGTTATCTCCCTGTATGTAATTGTATCATATGTTGTTCCATTTATGTACATATACAGTCACTACTAATAATTGCAGTAGGCAAAACACTCAAATCCTGTTGTCCCCCTGCTCAAACACATTATTTAATGCCATGTACACATACAGTTACCAATGTTGTTGCGCAACATTCCCAATGGGTGACGTTGTTTGAGTCGCCGCTCGAAATATACATGAAAACCACGCGAGTTTCCAAATAGAAGTTCAAGCGAGGTAAGCGAAAACCATGTGGCCTTAGGCGAATCTAAGCGTATCTAAACGAAAACCACATGGCGCTACGCGAAAACCACGCGAGCGCGCGAACATTTCCGAAACCTTTCTCCCTTTCTTCTTAAGACGAGCTCACGCCCGTTGTGCCTTCGGCACAAATCGAAGGAGCGCTACGCGCTCCTTCAGGGGAGAAAAATGAGTGTTGTTCCTTCGTCACAGGAAGCCAAGGAGGGCTACGCCCTCCTTTGGCTTCCTGGCCTCAGGCTGCATCCTAATAAATTGTGCATTTTGAATGATTTTGAAATATATTTATGAGCAGCTTTTCAAAGAACTCAAAAGTACAATCTATCACACCACATAAAAGTACATAAGATCAGTCAGTGCTATGTTCTTTGAGCAGGATTTTGACCAATGTAAAAAATACCAAATATGTAACAGTATCATTGAATGTATTTGTTTTCCCATTTTCCCCTGCCTCCCATCTAGGGATCAGCAGGGGTATGGGAAACTTGAGGGTAGGGGTAGGGGTTTGGATCTGAAGACCCCTGTACCCCTGGAAATATATCCCCAAATTGATTACCATAGGAGTGATGGATAAGTATAAAATTTTGAAGTTGTACATTTGCCTTCAAATGGTAATATATGTGATTGGAAAAAGTGTTACCATGGGGTATACCCATGCTAATCCCTACTCCCTGCTCCCTGCTCCCTGCTCCCTGCTCCCTGCTCCCTGCTCCCTGCTCCCTGCTCCCTGCTCCCTGCTCCCTGCTCCCTGCTCCCTGCTCCCTGCTCCCTGCTCCCTACTCCCTACTCCCGTCTCCCGTCTCCCTACTCCCGTCTCCCATCTCCCGTCTCCCTACTCCCTACTCCCGTCTCCCTACTCCCGTCTCCCTACTCCCGTCTCCCGTCTCCCGTCTCCCGTCTCCCGTCTCCCGTCTCCCGTCTCCCGTCTCCCGTCTCCCGTCTCCCGTCTCCCGTCTCCCGTCTCCCGTCTCCCGTCTCCCGTCTCCCGTCTCCCGTCTCCCGTCTCCCATCTCCCGTCTCCCATCTCCCGTCTCCCTTCTCCTGTCTCCCATCTCCCATCTCCCATCTCCCATCTTCCCAATCTCTCTGTTTCCCATCTCCCGACCTCCTGATCTCTCTGTTTCCCATCTCCCATCCTCCCGATCTCCCTGTTTCCCTGTTTCCCATTTTCCCATCCTCCCCATCTTCTGTTCTCCTATCTCCTCCCATTCTCCCTGTTTCCCATTCCCAATTTTCCTGTCTCCTCACTATCTCCTGTTCTCCAGTTGTCAAGTCTCTACTTTCTCTATTTTTTATTTATTTTTTCACAACCTTTTCTCATTCATTTCCTGTCACCACATATATTTGTTGTCCCCCTGTCTGCAAAATTATATCATGTTGTTCCATTTTCAATTTTATTATTTACTGTATGCATGTAACATAAACAATTACATTACAATAAGGAAAATACTTGTATTGCGTAGTGCGCTGCTCTAATGGGCAAGTGAGTCGGCGCTCGAAAGCCACGCGAGAAAACCACGCGAGATTTCCAAAAACAGGTTTAAGCGAGGTAAGCGAAATACGCGAAATACGCGAAAGCCACGCGAGCGCGCGAACGTTTCCGAAAACCGTCGTACTTTACTTCTTAGATCTAGGTGCAAAATGAACGCTAAGTCAAATCTCGAAGACGTGCCACGGCTACATTCAAAACATGTAGTTCTAATTAGAAATATTGTTCCGGTGCTCTATCCAATCTACGGTGTGTCAACAACAGCTTGATTGCCTTCCCACTTTCAAACCTCGCCTCGACTTCGCGCTTCTGCAAGACTCAACTCAATCGCAAATTTCAAATCCGCGTCCATTTCATCTAAATCTGGGGTAGCCCGGAGCTCTTCCTCAGACTGCCTATCATTATTTTCTGTGCTTGCAGAAGACGTGCGCAAGATAGGTGTTCCAACATTTGGGGATGAAGGCGGCGACCGTAAGGTTGTACTCCACGCCGAACGATTGTGTTCTAGGCTGCTGGTCGATGAGGAAATGCTAGAGCTGATCGAGGGAAAGTGTTCGAAAGAGGATGACGTGCTGCGAGCCATGTCCGGTAAAGACCTTGCACCCGTCGAAGAACCTGGCAGGGATGCAGGTATCCTGAGTGGGCTTATGGTAATGCCGGCTTCCATGGGTTCCGGGACGAAGACAGGAGACACCTGTACTTTCTCATTCGTCGTGGGACGTGCGGCACGTGGATAGGTGCGGGCATGGCGATCGTCAAGCAAACTTGGGAAAGATTGGTTCGAAGCCGGTAATGCAGGACCATGGCTTGTTAAAGAACTTGAAGCGACTGGCAAGGACGTTTCGTCTTCAAAGTCACCCTCAAATACACCTTCATCGATGATATGGGAAACTCGGCGATACTGTTCTTCCTCGCGGGAGAGCATTAGTACATATTCTATTGCCTCTGACTCCGACAGTCCGAGCATGTTCAGAGTGGAACGTTGCTCGCGTTCTCGCCCCATGGTACGTCGCGCATAAGCATTCTCCTGTTCCAGTTCACGTTTGGATTCTTTGATGACCCTGTGCAAATCGTATCGCTCTGCAACATTTGATCAGTCGAGAATCTACAAAGTATGGAACGTGCATACGTTGTCCTTTTGGAATCGGGTTCGTCGCACGAGCATGTTTGACTTTGTGCGGAGCTTCGCGGTGGTGCACTTGTCCCACCTTCCATGACATCACCCTATTGTCGGCGATAATGACCAAAAGTTCCTGTTCAATCACAATCCTGCTGACGCCTCCAAATTCACGACCCGGTGCAGCACGTGGGACTGGGGACGAAAAGAGCCTAAGAGGCTCCAAGGTGAGCGCGTCCCATACGGTCGTTGTGCCGCGTGCAGAGCCTGTGGCAAGAACAACCGAGCTCCAAGCAAGCGCAGTCACGGCACCATCTTCGTGAGCCTCGAATCTGCGAGCAGGTACGACGGGAGAAGATGTTTGCGGAGTGTCCCAATCATAAATGCCAACGGAACCTTGCAGATCACCAGTGATGATGAAACTGTAATCATCTGGCTGAGCTGCAAAGAAAGATTCGACGATGGAGTTGTATCCGAACGAAGGATCACCAAATGCGGTAGTTTCGTATTTACCGGATGTAAGGTCAACTACGACACGATAGAAGAACGGGTGATCGGAGTACCCGATGAGTAGCGCTGCCGTCGTCTGTGAGTGACGACGAACACACAGCACAGTTGGCCGAGGTTTGGGTATGAATATATCCTGGGGAGATGACTGTGCCTTTGGAATGGGCGAGACGATGCGATGTTGTGCAAACGATGCCGGGCTGGAAAAGTCATCCGAATAGACTTGTCGGGACGATGTCCACAAAAGAATGTCTCCACTATGCAAAGCACCCGCGATGATGCCGTCTGCAAGAGCAGAGGACACCTTAAGGAATGGGTCAACCACAAGCGATTGGAGCTGCTTGTCGCTAGACCACAAGCACACAACCGTCTTAGTATCCCACAACTTGACTTGCCCATCAGCACCTCCGGAAACGAACCGGCTAACAACAGGATCCAACGCAATTTCGTTCACAGCGCCGTCATGGTGATCTTCGACTTTGCATCTAACCAGCTTCGAAGATGCACCCCTAGGATCCATGACCCGAGCAGCCGTAGTGACTGCCACTTCCCCGTTACGCTTGCCCCAGAAGGCCCTGGCAGTGCCGCCATCAGAAGTGAGACGGCAGGTAGAGACGTTGGGTGTAAATTCAACATTGGGATTTCCAATACCCAATCCTGTTCCAGCAGCGTCAAGGTACCCCTTGAGAACTTTGCCGCTGAGCGGAAGTGAACGAGCCACCACTCCGTATTGAATCGAACACGTGAGGAGACCAGACTCGGACATCAGATGGACGCCGTCGATGGTAGTATCTTGAGGAGAATGAGTAATCGTCCCATTCCGCGAACGTTCCCAGCGCCTGAGGATGAAAGATAAGAGCAGAAACTGAATACGACGCATCCACAAACCTCCTCAAGTTATGTCTCATGATGAACTCCTTTCGCCAAGTGCCTTCTGACTTCCTTAGTAAGAGAATCTTCTCGTTCTCGAGATCATTCTCAGGGCCAATTCCAAGGAATTGGTTGATAAAGGCCCGATACCAGGTATTATCATCGTTTATGTGTTCATTGAGTTGTCGGTTTGTTCTAGAGAGTGCGAGGAGCGATGGGGGAGAGAGGAATGATGTGATGTGAGTAAGAGACTCGGCGGGAATGTCGAGAAGGCTGGTGCTTTGAACGATTCCATGTTGGGATTCTTGATAAGAGCTTATTAAAGTTGCTTTGGCTGTCAATTTGTCTTCTCGGGATGTGTCTATAGACCTTATGGGCATATAATAGCGAGGAGATTCGACTGTCTTTAGTGGCGGCCGCAGAAGACTCCAAGTCCGTCTGCGATGTGGTAGGAGAAGGTCAACTATCAAAATGACTCAACTCAGTGATAAGAGGAAGGTCATGTGATTATGAAACACTATATTACATAACTGATCGTGTGAAATTACATATTGGATAATTTACACTCCGAAAAAATTCCAATTTCACCATGCCAGCCACGCAATCAGAGACTACAGAAAATGTGAATTGAAATTCCACCACCGTCATGTAACTTAAAACATACCTTCGGATATGTCCTCACAATGGTTTTGCGAGTTTCGTCCATGAGCAAGATCCCTAACGCAAAGGTGAACGGGAGACCCCAGAACATCCCAGGGATAGGCCTCGTGTTAAACACCTGCTGGAAGCCAGCTCCGTAGAGGTTCACAATGCAGATCAACACCGTGCCAGACATGCCGAAAAGTACTAGCAGGTTGCGACGCGGGCCCCATAGAGGATTCGACTGCAGTATTGATACTCGGCGGTTGCGAACCGATAAAAGAGTCCCGTACTGTCCGATGGCCACCGTCACATAGCTGGCGAGTCTTAGAATCAGTGTTGCGAGGGGAAAGAAAAAAGAATGACGACGCACTAAATGCATTGACCAACATCGACGAACTGGGTTAGTTGATCGATGGTGTAACCTTGCCAGCCATCCTCCCATCGGCTGAAAGTCAAGATAACGTCATAGAAACCGAGGCCTTGCTGGCTCATGTACAAGAACCACATCGCCATCGCGCAGGGCCACAGCATCAGTCCATAGAACTAGGCAAGTATAAATGAACATGTTTGGGTCACCCAGGTCATGAAACGTACCAAATAGACATGGAAGAAAAGGCGCCAATCTGTAAGCCTATCAGTCCTGGCGTTGCGTGGCTTGCGCTGCATCAAGTCTACAACAGGAAGTGAGTACTAGAAAGTTCATCAGTGCGTAAGCACCCACCCCATTCCGGCTTCTCATACATCAGCGAGATGGACATAATAACATCGTTTGTGATGCAATAGCAGACTTGTTGATACGAGTTCATGGGAATCTGCATGCCTAGTAATACGTTCGCAAGGACCGCCATGAATTCTGAATAACTTCCAGCCTGCAACACCGTGAGTATCAAACCCGCTGAGATTATACTGCTTCCACAAATGCAACTCACAGGCATGAGGTACAACGTGACTTTCTTCAGGTTATCAAAAACTAGTCGACCCATCTCTATCGCGACGGGGATAGAAGCAAAGTCATTCTTCAACAAGATCAAGGCAGCTTGAGAGTGATGGTATGAGCGTCATCGAAAGAACCGTCAAGAAAATGCATACCAGCTTCCTTGGCCACATCACTGCCACTACCCATCGCAACACCAATGTCAGCAGCTTTTAGCGCTGGCGCATCGTTGACACCGTCTCCAGTGACTGCGACTGTATTGTCTCCACGAGCTTTTATTTCCTCTACAATTCGCATTTTCTGGTCGGGGGTAGTGCGCGCAAATACGATCTCTGTGTAGGTCCCAACGATAACATTCCAATCAGGCGTGGTGAGAGATGCGACGTCTTCCCCTGTGAGTACCAGGGAGCGGATATCATCGTCTTCGGATGGCTTGATAAGGTGATAATCTTTCGGCGAGACCTTCTCAGATGCAGCAGCTCGGACGTCCTGGATGGTGTCGACGACGTGCTGAGTAATGATACCAACCTAAAACGGGGTTAGTAGTGATCTTATAGCGGCCGAAAATAAAGAAACTACCTGACGTGCAATAGCTAGAGCAGTAAGTTTAAAATCACCGGTGACCATAAAGACTCGAACTCCAGCTCGTCGAATGATGGAAATCGATGGCGATACATCCGGGCGAGGAGGATCGCAAATTCCAATGAGACCAACCAAGGTTAGATCGCACATCTCCGCGTACATCAGATCTTCCACGTCGTTCGGTGGAAGTCCATCCTTGATTTGTTCTATGGGTTTCCGACATCTATTACCTCGGCAGCGCTATCAGATGTCAGGTACTAAGTCAAAAGTGCTTACTCACAGCACGAGTACTCGTTGGCCCCGGCTTGACCAATCCTCTTGAAGTGTGGCGAACATCTGCCTTGCCCTGCTTGTTAACGTGACGACTGTCCCATCACCTTGTAGCGCACTAGTGCAGGAAGGGAATAGAACATCGGGAGCTCCCTTGACGAACATCCATGTCGATTCTACGTTCTTCTCAGAAGTGTTAACCTTGGAGACCACGGAAAGCATCCATTTATTGCGAGAATTGAAAGGGATCTCAAACTTCTTCTGATACTCTTGCTGAAGAGTACTGGAATCCACATCAAGCTCCGGTATTGAAAGGACCTCGGAGAAACGCAAAAGAGCAGTATCAGTCGGATCGCCCTTGATCGTGCGATCCTGCACAGGAAGGTGGTTAGTCGTTGCGTCAAATTTGCGCCGTTGCAAAGCCTCGCGATCTGATGGAGCGCCTTGAACACAGAAAAAACGGCCGGGTTTGAGGCCTTCGCGACCCTCTCGTGATTTCATCGACACCAAATACATCATCGAGGAAGGCAATATTCTCCACCATCTGCGGGTCCATCAGCAAGCTGGTAACAATAGTAGATGCATCAATTATCTACCATCTTTCCCGCAGTCAGCGTGCCTGTCTTGTCAGAACATAACACAGACATGCACCCTAATGTCTCGATTGTCGCCAGATTCTGACCAACACCTGACCGTTTAGCCATCCGACGGGCGACAACGGTCAACGAGAGTGCACGCAAATCGGGAGACCCTGCAAGATGTCAATTAAGAAGGAATATACCAGATGTCACTGCTAGCCAC